>NC_042619.1:150456516-150756516 GCF_901001135.1 Rhinatrema bivittatum
TAAATAAATGGGGAGTAAGTGACTCCTGGAAAGCCCGATAAAAGTCCACGATGAAGCCATCAGGTCTTGGAGCCTTTCCATTGGATTAGTGAGATAAAGCCTCTGTAATCTACTCCTTGGTGTTAGGGCCATCCAAAAGTATCCGTTAATCCTCAGTGAGATAGGGATAAGATATCTGTGAAAGAAACTTAATAATATCCAAGGTAGAAGCATCGGATTCTGATTGGTACAGGTTAGCATAAAAATCATGGAAAGCACACAAAATATCAGTATCAGAAAGAAAAACATCACCTGACGGAGATTTAATCATAGAAATGCATTTCTTCTCTTTCCTATGCTTAGGATATGCAGCAAGCAAATGACCACATTTGTTATTCTCTGCATAATATTGAGCACACTGAGTAAAAAGGGTTTTATCCACATAAGAGCTTAATAACTAATTGTAAGTTTAGCGTGCTTTTAGTAAATTAAGTAGAGTTGCAGGGACAGAGAGGAATGTACGGTAGGTCTTTTCTAAAATAGCCATCTCAGCATGTAAAGGCGAGAGGGCCGCCTTCTGTTCCTTTTTGTGACGAATGCTATAACTGATAATCTTTCCATGGATAGTGGCTTTGAAGGCAGCCCAGACAGTTGGAAAATAAAAGTCGGTGGTAATGTTGTACAAAAAGTATTCGGTAATCTTCTCCTTGAGAAAAGTGGAGAAAGAAGGGTTCGCTAAAAGAAAATGAATTAAATCTCCATTGGTGATCTTCTACAAGAGGAGCAGATAGTGTATAACAAAAGGAAATGGCTGCATGGTCAGACATCAGGATAGGATAGATGGTTGCAGAGTGAATATGAGGTATCATAGACCCAGAGACCAGAAAATAATCAATACGAGAGTAGTTAGAGTGAGGAGGGGAAAATAACGTGTAGTCCTTTTCAGTAGCATATAGTATCACCACAGATCAGCTAAACCAGTAGAATTTATGAAATTATGTAAAACCTTATGTGTTTTAGGTGGGAGATATTCTAGCAGAGGACTGTTTATCTAAAAAAAGATTCAGGGATTGATTCAAATCACCGCCTATTATTAAGTTAGAAGAACCCATCCCAAAAATCTGAAAGAAAACTGTGGATAAAATCAGGGTCATCAGTGTTGGGGGCATAAAGATGAAACCCCCCCCCCCCCCCCCAAACGATTCATTCTGAATCATAGCCCTTACAGAAACCCATCTACCATTAGGGTCTGACATATGGTGAGAGATCTGTACTCCCAACTTCTTGTGAGACAAAATAGCCACTCCTTTCTTTTTGTGTTGACCAGGGCTAAAAAGCACCTCTCCCACCCAGGCTTGCTTCAGTTTGAGAGATTCAGCAGTGAAGATATGAGTCTCCTGAAGCATAGCTACATCAGCATGTAAAGACTGCAAATATGTTAGAATCTTCTTCCACTTAATGGGGTGTGAAAGACCATTAACATTCAGGGAAATTACTTGTATTGCGGTGATAGCAGAAACCATGGTAATAGGTGCACAATAACATGAGAGCACAGCCCATTAAATAAAGTGGCAATGTTAGGAGGTCCAGAGAAAGATTACAAGTGAAATACAGCCCTGGAAAAAACAGAAAAGGAAGAAGAAAATACAGACAAAAAGTGCAAGTGAAACAACCATAGGCAATAAATGGCAACATGTAAAAAGTGAGCCTTAAGGCAGAGCTAGAAGCACAACAAGATCCATCTAACAAAAAAAAACCCATATGTTGGGACTATGCCCATTAAAACTAAAGCAAGAAAGATCCACCACTGACCAATGAGTCCAATATGAGAACAACAAGGAGTCCATCTAGGAATAAATACAAAAAATCTCCCAAAATGTGATAAAAAAAAACAAAATGGCAGACAACAATCGTCAGGTAACGAAATATGAGGAGGACTCCGGACAAAATAAGAAAACCAGAATGGTTACAAATGGGACTGTAAGTCAAGTGACCATGCTTTGTTTATGCTTGAGCGAGGTGAAAAATGAGTCGAGGTCCTCTGGCAAGTCACAAAACTTAGTCTGATTGTGACCTGTTATTTTCATTCTTGCAGGATAGAGAAGGCCATATCAAGTGCCCAATGCCTGCAGGCGGGAGCATGTAGCTAAAAATGCCTTGTGCCTTGCTGAGGTGGTTTTAGCCAAATCAGGTATGAACAAAATTCAATTTCCCTGATAGGTAACTGGGGATCTAGAGGGTGCCGCGTTTAATATCAGTAGAGCCTGCGGATAACGAAGCACTTTAAGGATGACTGGCCTGAAGCATCTGAAATTCCTCAGTGGTCTAGATGGAATCCTGTGGCCCCACTCAATCTCAAAAGAAATCTCAAAGAGAGCTGAAGGCATGCTGGAATCAGAGTGATCAAACCAATTATGTCAGACCCCTCAGCTCCTTCTGGAATATGAAGGATTCTGATTTTATTCTGGCAGTTCCAATTTGCATGATCCTCTAGGTCACGCTGCAGGCATTCAATATTTTCAGTTAGCTGAGGGAGAGGGCCATTAGTGAGCGCCAATGATGCCGTTTGGGATTTCAGATCATCAAGACTCAATTAAAAAACTGACATTTGTTGAGACATAGCAGAGAGATCCGCCCAAATTGCCGCGGTCACATCAATGTTAATCTGGATCATCTCCTTAAGCTGTTTGAGCTTCATGAGTACTAAATCCACCAAAGCCATTGATTTGGCATGTGTCATCTTCTCCAGGGACAGTGGATTTTGCTTTGCCCGTTTCAAGCTGGAAATCGCAGCAAATGCAGCCTCAAATTTTCCAGATTTAGTCCCAGACATTACTAAGGAAGAGAATATGTCCCACAGAACCGTTCACTGTTGAAAAAAACAGTCATAGTAAATATGAAACAAAGGGATCTTGAAGATTAACTAGAACAAGTGGCCATCTTGGTCACTGCTCTAGAGCATCCCCTTTCATGCCATCATTAAATTATTTGAGTTTGGAGTGCCAAATCTTTTGGACTCAGTTAAGATTATTTATTTATTTATTTATTATTTATTTTTAGTTTTATATACCGATGTTCCTGTATAATATACATATCACACCCGGTTTAAGATTACTTGAATACTGTGTACAGTTCTGGTCGCTGCATCTCAAAAAAGATTAATTGTGATGGAGAAGGTACAGAGAAGGGCTACCAAAATGATAAGGGGAATGGAACAGCTCCCCTATGAGGAAAGACTAAAGAGGTTAGGACTTTTCAGCTTGGAGAAGAGATGGCTGAGGGGGGATATGATAGAGTTGTTTAAAATTATGAGAGGTCTAGAACGGGTAGATGTGAATCGGTTATTTACTCTTTCGGATAGTAGAAAGACTAGGGGCACTCCATGAAGTTAGCATGGGGCACATTTAAAACTAATCGGAGAAAGTTCTTTTTTACTCAACGCAAATTAAACTCTGGAATTTGTTGCCAGAGGATGTGATTAGTGCAGTTAGTATAGCTGTGTTTAAAAAAGGATTGGATAAGTTCTTGGAGGAGAAGTCCATTACCTGCTATTAAGTTTACTTAGAGAATAGCCACTGCCATTAGGGATGTGAATCGTGTCCTCGATCGTCTCAACGATCGATTTCGGCTGGGAGGGGGAGGGAATCGTATTGTTGCCGTTTGGGGGGGTAAAATATCGTGAAAAATCGTTAAAAATCGAAAAATCGAAAAACCGGCACATTAAAACCCCCTAAAACCCACCCCCGACCCTTTAAATTAAATCCCCCACCCTCCCGAACCCCCCCCCAAATAACTTAAATAACCTGCGGGTCCAGCGGCGCGTCCGGAACGGCAGCGGTCCGGAACGGGCTCCTGCTCCTGAATCTTGTCGTCTTCAGCCGGCGCCATTTCCAAAATGGCGCCGAAAAATGGCGGCGGCCATAGACGAAAAAGATTGGACGGCAGGAGGTCCTTCCGGACCCCCGCTGGACTTTTGGCAAGTCTCATGGGGGTCAGGAGGCCCCCACAAGCTGGCCAAAGTTCCTGGAGGTCCAGCGGGGGTCAGGGAGCGATTTCCCGCCGCGAATCGTTTTCGTACGGAAAATGGCGCCGGCAGGAGATCGACTGCAGGAGGTCGTTCAGCGAGGCGCCGGAACCCTCGCTGAACGACCTCCTGCAGTCGATCTCCTGCCGGCGCCATTTTCCGTACGAAAACGATTCGCGGCGGGAAATCGCTCCCTGACCCCCGCTGGACCTCCAGGAACTTTTGGCCAGCTTGTGGGGGGCCTCCTGACCCCCACGAGACTTGCCAAAAGTCCAGCGGGGGTCCGGAAGGACCTCCTGCCGTCCAATCTTTTTCGTCTATGGCCGCCGCCATTTTTCGGCGCCATTTTGGAAAATGGCGCCGGCTGAAGACGACAAGATTCAGGAGCAGGAGCCCGTTCCGGACCGCTGCTGTTCCGGACCGCCGCTGGACCCGCAGGTTATTTAAGTTATTGGGGGGGGGGGGGGGTTGGGGGGGGGGGGGGTTTTAATTTAAAGGGTGGGGGTGGGTTTTAGGGGTTTTAGTGTGCCGGCTCACGATTCTAACGATTTATAACGATAAATCATTAGAATCTGTATTGTATTGTGTTCCATAACGGTTTAAGACGATATTAAAATTATCGGACGATAATTTTAATCGTCCTAAAACGATTCACATCCCTAACTGCCATTAGCAATGGTAACATGGAATAGACTTAGTTTTTGGGTACTTGCCAGGTTCTTATGGCATGGAATGGCCACTGTTGGAAACAGGATGCTGGGCTTGATGGACCCTTGGTCTGACCCAGTATGGCATTTCTTATGTTCTTATGTTCTTAATTTTGCTCTTCCATCTAATTAAAGAGGTTCCCTTCTTGCAAGTGAGACCTGAAATCACCAGAATCCAAGCAGAGGATGATTTCCAGCCATCTTGAGGAAAGGAAAGAGGGGAGAAAAGGAGGGGAGATGCCACATCCATGACCCATGAGTATCCACTGAAGATTGGGAGAAAGGAATGAAGGAGAAAATATTATCACCCTTTATACTACAAGATGAGGTAGGAGATAAAGAACATTTACATTTTTGATATTTCATCTACATCAGAAAGGAAGCATTCTAACTTGCCCAATGAGAGGGAAGAAATCAAGTAATTAAAAGAAATATTTAAATTTGAATAACATTTGAACTTATAGAAACATAGAAATGACGGCAGAAGAAGACCAAATGGCCCATCCAGTCTGCCCAGCAAGCTTCACACATATTTTCTCTCATACTTATCTGTTTCTCTTAGCTCTTGGTTCTATTTCCCTTCCATCCCCACCTTTAATGTAGAGACAGTGATGGAGCTGCATCCAAGTGAAATATCTAGCTTGATTAGTTTGGGGTAGTAGCCGCCGCAATAAGCAAGCTGCACCCATGCTTATTTTTTTACCCAGACTATGTTATTAGCCTTATTGGTTGTTTTTCTTCTCCCCTGCCGTTGAAGCAGGGAGCTATGCTGGATATGCGTGACGTATAAGTCTTCTCCCATGCCGTTGAAGCAGAGAGCCATGCTGGATGTGCATCGAAAGTGAAGTATCAGGCCCATTTGGTTTGGGGTAGTAACCGCCGTAACAAGCCAGCTACTCCCCGCTTTGTGAGTGCGAACCCTCTTTTCTTCTCCCCTGCCGTTGAATCAGAGAACTATGCTGTATATGCATTGAAAGTGAAGTATCAGGCTTATTGATTTGGGTAGTAACCGCCGTAACAAGCCAGCTACTCCCCTCTTTGTGAGTGTGAATCCTTTTTTCCACATTTCCTCTTGCTGTTGAAGCTTAGAGCGATGTTGGAGTCAAGCCTGTGTATGTTTATTTAATAAGGGTATTGACTCCAGGCAGTAGCCATCATTCTGGCGAGTCACCCACTCTTCATTGGCAGCCTCTTGACTTTATGGATCCACAGTGTTTATCCCACGCCCCTTTGAAGTCCTTCACAGTTCTGGTCTTCACCACATCCTCCGGAAGGGCATTCTAGGCATCCACCACCCTCTCCGTGAAGAAATACTTCCTGACATTGGTTCTGAATCTTCCTCCCTGGAGCTTCAATCGTGACCCCTGGTTCTGCTGATTTTTTTTCCTTAGGAAAAGGTTTGTTGTTGTCTTTTGATCATTAACACCTTTCAAGTATCTGAAAGTCTGTATCATATCACCTCTGCTCCTCTACTTCCTCCAGGGTGTACATATTTAGATTCTTCAATCTCTCCTCGTACGGTCATCCGATGAAGATCCTCCCCCCCTTCCTGGTCGCCCTTCTCTGTACCGCCTCCATCTTGTCTTTGTCTTTTTGAAGGTACGGTCTCCAGAACTGAACACAGTACTCCAGGTGAGGCCTCACCAAGGACCTGTACAAGGGAATAATCACTTCCCTTTTCTTACTCGATATTCCTCTCTCTATGCAGCCCAGCATTCTTCTGGCTTTAGCTATCGCCTTGTCGCATTGTTTCGCCGACTTCAGATCATTAGACACCATCACCCAAGGTCCCTCTCTCTGCTCCGTGCACATCAGCCTTTCCCCCCCCCATTGAATACAGTTCATTTGGATTTCCACTCCCCATATGGCATGACTTTGCACTTCTTGGCATTGATCTCAGCTGCCATATCTTCGACCACTCTTCCAGTTTCTTAGATCCCGTCTCATTCTCTCCACTCCTTCCGGTGTGTCCACTCTGTTGCAGATCTTAGTGTCATCCGCAAAAAGACAAACCTTACCTTCTATCCCGTCCGCAATGTCGCTCACAAAGATATTGAACAGGACCGGTCCCCAACAACCGATCCTTGCGGTACACCACTTAAAACCGCTCTCTCTTCAGAGAAGGTTCCATTTACCATCACACATTGTCTTCTGTCCGTCAACCAATTTGCAATCCAGGTCAACCCCTCGGCACTCACTCCCAAGCTTCTCGTTTTATTCACCAGTCTCCTGTGCGGAACCGTATCAAAAGCTTTGCTGAAATCCAAGTATATGATATCGAGCGCTCTTCCTCTATCCAATTCCATGGTTACCCAGTCAAAAAAGTCAATCAGATTTGTCTGACAGGATCTTCCTCTGGTGAATCCATGCTGCCTCTGGTCCAATCAATTCTCCGGACTGTAGATAGTTCACTATTCTCTCTTTCAACAGTGACTCCATTACTTTTCCCACCACTGAAGTGAGGCTAACCGGTCTGTAGTTACCAGCCTCCTCTCTGTTCCCACTCTTGTGAAGCGGGACCACCACCGCTCTTCTCCAATCACTCGGCACCACTCCCGTTTCTAGGGATCTATTGAACAGGTCGCACAGCGGTCCCGCCAGCACATCTCTGAGCTCCCTCAATATCCTTGGATGAATCCCATCAGGCCCCATGGCTTTGTCCACTTTCAGATTCTTTAGCTCTTCCCATACATATCTACTGTAAATGGATTTTCCTCTGTTCCGCTTCCCTCCAGTTTCTTGTTGTGTAGAGATGGTCCTTCTCCAGGGTCTTCTTTAGTGAACACAGAGCTGAAGTATTCGTTTAATATTTCTGCCATTTCTTCGTCTCCCTCCACACATTGATCATTTCCACCCTTTCAATTTCACTATACCACTTTGGACCTTTCTCTTTTCGCTGATGTATCTGAAAAATGTTTTGTCACCATATTTTATCTCCTTGGCAATCCTCTCTTCTGCTTGACTTTTTGCCAACTTGATTAATTTCTTTGTCTCCCTCAGTTGATACAAATATTCTTCTTTGTGCTCCTTCCTTTGGGATCTTTTGTATTTCTTGTATGCAGTTCTTTTAGCTTTAATTTTGTCAGCCACCTCCTTTGAGAACCAGATAGGTTTCATTTTTCTTTTGCTTTTCTTTACATTTCTAACATATAGAGCAGTTGCCTTGGCGATTGCTCCTTTTAGATTGGTCCTCTGTTGATCCACATCTCTCTCATTTTCCCATCCATTTAGTTCTTCCTCTAGGTACTTCCCCATTTCCTCAAAGTCTGTGTTTTTGAACTGTAAAACTCTGGTCTTTGTGCTCCTTTTCCATATTCTTTTAGTGATATTAAACCATACCGTTTGATGATCACTGGTGCTGAGGTGGGCGCCCACCTTGACATCAGAGACGATTTCTCCATTATTGAGCACTAAGTCGAGAATAGTTCCTTCTCTCGTGGGTTCCAATACCATTTGTTTGAACAAAGATACTTGCATGGCATCCAGTATTGCTCTACTGTTTTTAGATTCTGCAGATGGGATTTTCCAGTCTACATCTGGCATATTAAAGTCACCAATGATCACCACTTCCCCTTTCTTACCTATCTTATGGATGTCTTCAACCAGATCTCTGTCCAGCTCTTCCTTTTGGTTTGGAGGCCTGTAAACCACTCCAATATAAATGGATGCTCCATCATCTGTTTTTAGGTCTACCCATAGTGCTTCTTCCTTGCCCCAACTTCCTTGCAGCTCAGATGCTTGGATATTATTTCTATCTCACAACAAACGTACTCTCTCCTATAAATGAAATGCTTATAAACTAATTTACTTGTGCAAAAAAATTATTATTAATAATTTAATCATGAAAAATTATTGGAGAAAAAGAGGTAAGTTTCATATTCTGGGTGCTCACCTCCGCGGCGTAGCAACCTTCTTGTAGTCTAATCATCAACTAACCTCCGTCCTCCTTTGTGTGTTTATTTAATAATTCAAAAAACAATTTTTTGTTAATTTTCAATATATAAATTTTCTTAAAAATCAAATATATTCTCCACCTTACATGATCGGATCATTAAATTTGCTTGTCAAGCAGTTTTTCAATACTGCTATTTAATGTCCCATTTCCTTTGTCCTATGTTCGGGGGAAATTATTTGAATTGATTTCAGACTTCTTCTCGTTTGCAAATGTTCTATAAATAATCTATAAATAGAAACGCCAATCTCTAATTTGTGGACGCTCGACTCTTATACTTTAAATTGCCACTACCATCAATGAAACAATATATAAACTTATCTCCAGACACAGCTGCGTTTCGAAAATTTGTTCTTCCTTCATCAGGGGAGCGTGTCCTTTCTTATTCAATCTGGCATTCAGCAAAATCGCGGCTTTCTCATCCAATTTTTGAAAAACGCTGCTTAGCTCTCTACGTCCTTCCTCTCGGTCTCACAAGCTCCGAGTCAACGGCGTTATTTAATCAGCGTTTAGTCTCTGCTTTAAAAGCTGATCAGCAGATCCAAAAACAACCAATGGGATGGACTCCGTCTTGCGTACTACGTCGTTACAATCAAGTCTTCGTCTATTGGTGGATGTAAATCAAAGACGCTGTCAACTTCAAATCAGACTCGCCCACTCTACTTCCTCATTCAAACCCTGCGGTGTCACTGTGTGCAATCTAAATATCCACTGTTGTTCAATATAATTCAATCTCTCTTTATCGTTGCCTCCGATATGATCCACCTTGTCTATGACTGTCCATTTGAGCTGTTCAAAACTGTGAGCATACTCTGTACAATGCTGTACCATAGGTGCTTCCACTGTTTTCGTATTTAGTTTGATTTGTGCTCAATCAGTCGCGTTCTTATAGATCTTGAAGTCCTACCCACATAGTTCTTCGGGCAAGGGCATTGGATTAAATAAATCACTTTCTTAGATGTACAATCTGAATTACTACCCCTCTTGATATTATACCCTGTAACTGGATCTTCCCACTCACTGCCTTCAATGGTGTTGTTGCACATGTCACAGTGTTGACATGCCTTATGTTGTCCTCTTTGCAATTTTTCTTTCATGTCCCTCTTAATGTCCGCATGGACTACTTTATCTCTAATATTAGTGCCCCTAGTAGTTGTTATGAGGGGCAATTCTCTAAATATTTCATGCGTTGACAATATTGACCAATGTCTCCGTATTGAGGCTGTGATGTGTGCCTTCGCAGTGCTTTGGGGTATAATACAAGTCAGTCTGCCCTGTTCTTTGTTGCTCTGATATTGGAGAAGTTGGTTTCTGTCGGCATATTTAGCTCTTTTATAAGCCTTATTAATGATCTTTTTTGGGTATCCCCTGTCATTAAATTTGTTTTTTAAGAATTCCGCTTGTTTCTCAAATTCTTCTTTGGTGGAACAAATTCTTTTGTATCTAAAGAATTGACTTGCCGGTAAACCCTGTTTGAGGGACCTGGCATGATGGCTGTGATATTTGAGGAGCGTATTTCTCTCCGTTTTTTTATGATACACGGTAGTCTCAAGTATTTGTCCTTTTCTATGTATTAATACGTCTAAATAGGACAATTGTTGTTTACTAATTTCTGCAGTGAACTTTAAATTCACATCTACCGTGTTAATCCATGATAGAAATTCGTCTAATTCCTCCTTAGATGACGTCCAAATCAAAAAGACGTCATCTATGTATCGTCGCCAATATCTAATCTTAGACCACCATTGAGATTTGTAAACATATTGTTCCTCAAACTGTGTGACGTAAATGTTTGCCACAGAAGGTGCTAATGAAGAACCCATCGCTATTCCGTGCGACTGGTGATAGAATGTATCTTCAAACCTAAAATAGTTGTTAGTAAGTACCAACTCCAAAAGTTGATACAAAAATTGTACCGGGATCCGTTGCTTTCGCTCTTGCACCAACTGTGTCATCACTGCCTGTATCGCTTGCTGTTGCGGGATTTGCATGTATAATGACTGGATATCCATCGTTATTAACCAATTTTCTCCTTGAGTAAGTCATACGACTGAAATTTCGTTCAAAAATTGTATTGTATCTTTTAGATATGATTTCGCCCTGATCACTATGGGTTGTAGGATTTTATCTAGTAAAATAGCCGGAGCTTCCAATACTGTACCCCGGAGAGAGACAATGGGTCTTATCGGAGGCGGCATAATCTCTTTATGTACCTTTGGTACAGAATATATCAATGGTACTTTTGGTTGTTTGTTCTGTAAAAATCTTTTTTCTTTTGATGTTAGAAATGGTACCTTCTCAGTGAGATCTTGTATGGATTCCACTAATGCTTTAGTGGGGTCATGGTCCAATGCCTGATAATATTTTGTGTCTTCTAAATGATGTAACATTGTGGTTCGATATGTGGTGATATCTTGAACAACGATGGCGCCCCCTTTATCCGCCGGTTTAAAAAACAAATTTAATGACAGGGGATACCCAAAAAAGATCATTAATAAGGCTTATAAAAGAGCTAAATATGCCGACAGAAACCAACTTCTCCAATATCAGAGCAACAAAGAACAGGGCAGACTGACTTGTATTATACCCCAAAGCACTGCGACGGCACACATCACAGCCTCAATACGGAGACATTGGTCAATATTGTCAACGCATGAAATATTTAGAGAATTGCCCCTCATAACAACTACTAGGGGCACTAATATTAGAGATAAAGTAGTCCATGCGGACATTAAGAGGGACATGAAAGAGAAATTGCAAAGAGGACAACATAAGGCATGTCAACACTGTGACATGTGCAACAACACCATTGAAGGCAGTGAGTGGGAAGATCCAGTTACAGGGTATAATATCAAGAGGGGTAGTAATTCAGATTGTACATCTAAGAAAGTGATTTATTTAATCCAATGCCCTTGCCCGAAGAACTATGTGGGTAGGACTTCAAGATCTATAAGAACGCGACTGATTGAGCACAAATCAAAACTAAATACGAAAACAGTGGAAGCACCTATGGTACAGCATTGTACAGAGTATGCTCACAGTTTTGAACAGCTCAAATGGACAGTCATAGACAAGGTGGATCATATCGGAGGCAACGATAAAGAGAGATTGAATTATATTGAACAACAGTGGATATTTAGATTGCACACAGTGACACCGCAGGGTTTGAATGAGGAAGTAGAGTGGGCGAGTCTGATTTGAAGTTGACAGCGTCTTTGATTTACATCCACCAATAGACGAAGACTTGATGTAACGACGTAGTACGCAAGACGGAGTCCATCCCATTGGTTGTTTTTGGATCTGCTGATCAGCTTTTAAAGCAGAGACTAAACGCTGATTAAATAACGCCGTTGACTCGGAGCTTGTGAGACCGAGAGGAAGGACGTAGAGAGCTAAGCAGCGTTTTTCAAAAATTGGATGAGAAAGCCGCGATTTTGCTGAATGCCAGATTGAATAAGAAAGGACACGCTCCCCTGATGAAGGAAGAACAAATTTTCGAAACGCAGCTGTGTCGGGAGATAAGTTTATATATTGTTTCATTGATGGTAGTGGCAATTTAAAGTATAAGAGTCGAGCGTCCACAAATTTAGAGATTGGCGTTTCTATTTATAGATTATTTATAGAACATTTGCAAACGAGAAGAAGTCTGAAATCAATTCAAATAATTTCCCCCGAACATAGGACAAAGGAAATGGGACATTAAATAGCAGTATTGAAAAACTGCTTGACAAGCAAATTTAATGATCCGATCATGTAAGGTGGAGAATATATTTGATTTTTAAGAAAATTTATATATTGAAAATTAACAAAAAATTGTTTTTTGAATTATTAAATAAACACACAAAGGAGGACGGAGGTTAGTTGATGATTAGACTACAAGAAGGTTGCTACGCCGCGGAGGTGAGCACCCAGAATATGAAACTTACCTCTTTTTCTCCAATAATTTTTCATGATTAAATTATTAATAATAATTTTTTTGCACAAGTAAATTAGTTTATAAGCATTTCATTTATAGGAGAGAGTAAGTTTGTTGTGAGATAGATTTATAATTCTCATCCTAAGCGGAGAAGAGTGTAGGTGGATATTATTTCTGACATAAAGAGCCACACCTCCCCCTTTTCTATCCACTCTGTCCTTCCTTAACAAATTATAGCCTGGTATTGCCGTATCCCAATCATGAGATTCTGTGAACCATGTCTCTGTGATAGCAACGATGTCCAGTTCTGCCTCTGTCATTAGGGCCTGCAGATCTGGGATTTTATTCCCAAACTATGAGCATTTGTAGTCATAGCTTTCCAGGTACTCTCTTTACGGTTATTGCTTTTCCTGTACTCCTTATGAGACTTTAGTTGAGATTTGTTATTCACTTTACTTGTTCCTTTTGCAGTTGTGCCATTGATGACAGACTTATCCATCTCAATGTTTTTCTCTAGAATTTCTTCAGTTAATATAGGGAGGGCTTTATGTTCTTGTTGCATTTGATACTGTGTGTGTCTCCTTGTTACAGGTCTAATTCTACCAGAGCCCACTGTGATCCTGTTTTTTAATGATTTACTTGATGAACTGATTGAGTGGGGGGGTATACTTGTTGGCTTCCCATCTGTCAAGAATGGGTGACTGTGGGACACATGTGTTATCCTACCTGAGTCTACTGTATTTCTTTTTCTTGACTCCTGGTTATTCTTTGGTGTTGGGGAATTATTTTCTGAGTAATGCAATATGGGTGTAATTCTTTTAATTGAAGCTAATTGAGCTTTAACCTCAGTCAGCTCCGTTTTCAAAGAAGAGAGCTGTGCACAGATCGGGCAAGCTCCAAGTCTCCAGATGCTTTCCCTCAGAATAAAGGCTCTACAACAGTTGCATTGGATAGTTCTCATATTGGTTAAGTTTTGGATTGGTATGTCCTTAGCTGTTAACTTACTAATTGATCTTGTTGCTAATGCTAATTTAGACAGTCTATATTAGTAATCTAATCCCAGGGGTGGGTGGGTAGAGGGGTAGGGTGGGAGGGAAACAGTTGAACCTGGGACAAGCAGGACACTTTCTGGAACTTTATTAGTCCTTTAGCTATTAAAGGACCCCCTCAGCACTTCTGTGCCAATATTAACCAGATTATTAAAGAACAGCTATACAATAATAGAAAAGCAGGTATACTGGATCTTAAAAATAACAGTTTGCAAGCAACAGTTACAATTATTGTATAATAACAGACCTAGAGAAAGGTATAAAACACAGAAGTTCTACTGCTCAGAGAGCCCAGATTTTAACTTAAGAAAGATTTTAACTTAAGAAAGATGTGACGAAATAACAAACTTACTAAAGGAACTTGTATCATCTGGAAAGTAAAATATACAGCTGTAAAAACTTAAAATCCTCATTGCACCTTATCAGTCACTGAAGCCTGGGCCTAGCCCTGAAGTCTAGGTTTGGGTCTGACTGAGGCTGGGTCTCATGATGGAGCCCAGGTGAGATCATTTATTTGCTGAAGCCTGAACTTGGGCCAAGGCTTAGACCTGATGCCAGGACCCAGACCAAGTCAGGGTTCCAACCACTGAAGCATAAGGCCTAGGCCTGGGTTTGATTGAGGCAGGGTCCCTTGCCAATGATCAGGCCTTGGCCCAAGGACTGGCCCAGATCAGATGACAAGTCCGCGTCCCGAAGCTGAAGCTAAGTTCTGATGCTAGGACCAGGCCAGATGCCGAATCCCAGTTGCAATGGCCCAGTTGCGAAGGCCCAGGCCTGGACCACTCCAGTGCTCGGCCAAGACCAATGTCTAAGACCAAATCCAATGTCTAGGACCAAGACATAGGCTAGACGTCCTGTACTAAAGACTAGGCCTGGGCCCAGTGCTGGTGTTGAGCCAAGAAAGGGTCTTGTTGCCAAGACACAGATTTTGGCTCAGGGCCATGACCAACACCAGGGTCCAGCTAAGGACAGTTCCAATTGCCAGGGACTGGCTTTAGACTAGGAGCAGGCTCAAAGGCTAAGGTCCAGAGACTCAGGAACAGGCCTTCCAGTGTTTTGTTTCTTGACCTGGTGACTAAAAATGACATCCTCCTTCCAGAGTGATATTACTAATGTGCAATCCTTCACAGCGCATGGTTCTATTTTGTTGTACAACAACCATACAAGAAAATGGTGCCATTCATTCTAGAGGACAGCCCCATAGTAACATCACTGTGGTGTGTCCTCTGGGTAGAGGATGTCCCTTTTTAAACACTAGATCAAGAAATAAGAGACTGGAAGGCATGTTCCTGGGACTTTGGGCATAGGCTTCAGAATTGGGCCTAACCTAATCCTGTCGATGTGACCCAGCCTTAGTCAGGACTTGGCATTGTGCCCAGCCCTAGGTTACAGACCTAGGCCTAACCTAGAACCAGACACCAGCACTGGTGTGCAACTTAGGCCAGCTCAGGCATCAGACCCAGGCCTAGGCTTCTAGGCCTGGACTTTGGCAAATGGAAACAGCTTTGGGATTGCCCTGGTGTAGGTCTTAGGGCTAAGACCAGGTCTGGGCCTCAGCAAAAGGATTTTACTTTGTCCGGGCCCCAGCATCAGTACTAGAATTAGGCTTCAGTGACTGAGCCCCGTCCATGGGCCAGGTTCCTATAAGCAGGCCTCAGCATATGACCCAGCCTAGGCCATGCCCCAGCATAAGACCTGGCTTAGGCCTGGGCCTGGGAGACTGGGACCTATCCTCAGGTATGGCCCCAGTGTTAGGCCTAGGCCTAAACCCTGGCCCAGGAATCAGCATTGGACTCGGCTAGGCCTGGCTATTAGGCCTAGGCCTAGGATAAGGCCTATGCCTTAGTATTGGTAACTAGGCTCCGCTGTGTCCCAGCATCTGACCCAGGCCTAGGCTTGGTCCTCAGGCCTGTGTTTTGATTCAGGATCTGGCCTCTACTGGGTGACCAGCAGCTGTCCTCATGCTAGGCCTCAGAATCAGGCCTAGGTCTAGGCACAGGCATGGTCCTTGGTGTTGGAATCTGGCCTCAGCCAACATCGGAACTAAATCTAGGCCTCAGGTCTAGACCTTGGCTTTGGTGACCGGGACCCTGCCTCAGGCCATGTCCTGGCATTGGATCTAGGACTAATCCAAGATCTGGTCCTTAGTGTTGGGATCTGGCCTCAGCTTTGGATCTGAGCCTAGGCCTATGAAGGAAGAAAAAAAGCACTAAATAAAACAATGGGTTCGATATGTAAATAAAGCTGATCACCTGAATTTAGGGCCCTATCTTAGGTGTTCAAGATAGAAGCCTATTGTCAGTTGAATTTGGGAGCCTAAATTTTCAGATGAAAATTGAAATAAATTTATGCTTGCTATTCATTTGTCTAGATTTAGATCTCTAAATTAGGTGCCTAATTCTGAAAATCAGTGCTAAGCTCCAAACTTTGTTTTCCCTCCCTGCTCCTGCAGCCATCCAATGCTTAGGACCCTAAATTTAGAAGCCTAATGAAACTAGGAGGTCCATATTCAGAGGCATTTAGATGGATAACTCAAAATTTATCCAGCTAAATGAATATTTGGGCCCTTAACTGGCTAGTATTTTGTCAGCTAAGTTAGGGGAGCAACTGAGAGGAGTTGAGTTAGCAAGCTAAATTATCCAGTTAACTTTAAGACGGAAAGGTAGTTGGCAAACATAGCCAGCAAAACATTGGGCAAGACTAATACCTTTCCTAAAGTTAGCCGACTAATTTTAAGATAGCCAGCTATATTTGATAGAGTGGCTGCACTATTGACTATGACTATACATCCAGAATTAGCTGGATAAGTTTAGCAGTTAACTTTACTATCTATATAGTGACTGAACATGGAGCTCTAGGAGCCTAAATTTAGGGACTCAGCTCTAGAAAATTTTCAAAAGGACCAATTTAGGAGCTTAACTCCAAAAGTTAGGAAAATAAACCCTTTGCAAATCAGTCTCTCTGTTCCTGAAAAATTTAATTTTAAAACAGGGACAAGTGGGTAGATGGTGGTAGGGAACCTGGGGGAGGAGGAGGGTACCGCTGCAGGATACAGAGCTTATGGTGGAGCAGGAGAGAGTTTAAAATGAAATTAAAATCAATGGGAGTGGGGTGAAGAGCCTGATGTGTGGACTGCATGTATTTGTAAATGCCGGAGAGGCATGCATGACATATTGGGAAAGGGGTCGGGAATTGGGTCACAAGCCAGCAAGGCACTTTATAAAAAAAATGTAACAGTGCCATATCACTGGATATCTTTGAATATATCCAATTAAGTGAAAAGTTATTTCACCACACAAGGTAGGATAACTTTAAAACCTTACCAGTTCTATTTAAACATAGCCGGTTAGGATTTTAAGTTATCTGGCTATATATAGCTGGATACGTTTAGGAAACTATTTTCAGCAGACATTTATCATGCTGAGTATCTGGGATCAGTTATCTGGCTAACTTTTGCTGGATAGCTTGTCCGTTTGCTGGCTTACTGAATATGCCCCTCTTTAATGTCCAAGATGTGTAGCAGGCACAATAATTTTTATTTCCATTAGAATGGATTAGCTGAAGTATTACTATATCATGATGCAGGTCTCACTAGAGATCAACTCTCTGCAAAATTATAAGTCTTAGAAGGTGAATAAATGGGGCAATTTTATTTCAATAGTTTAATAATTTAGGTATGACCTTTTCCACTGTCATTTCTATCACTGCCTAGATAGTACAGTAGTAATACATATCCAGAATTTCCATGTTTAAATGACTGCAAGAGTCTAATATCCCCACTCGGCACAGATGTTAATATATGCATCAGATCATGTGCATCAGATTTCTAGAGAATACTTAAAGAAGTATATGCCCTCAGTGTATGGAATATATCTTTTTACATCCATCTACAGTATTAATGCATATCACACACATAGTATACTTGTACCTTGTAGCTCTACAAGATGGTTCATGTATTTAAGTATTCTTTTTCCTCATTTTTATTGAGAATCTTTAGAAACTAGACATACTGTGTTTTGTTGGATTTGAAAATACAAATGCCAGCTAAGAATCATGAGAAGCAGCAAACTAACTTAAAAGTAGAGCTGGGGTATCAATGATGATGATGACTCCTTCCACAGAAATACTACCTACAGTCAGTGACCCAATAAATAAATAAATAAATAGATAAATAAATAAATAAATATGCAAGTACCAAAAAGGAGAGATTGTGGGCAATGAATTTCTAACACTTTTCCAAACCTGCATGTGATAAAACCAGAAACTTAAGATTTCTCTCTCATTGTGACTATGCTCACAATAGTTCAATGCTCAACATTGAAAATAGTTCAATGCTCAGCTATATGAGGATATGATAACCTATGCTTGCATCCTCTTAATTGTTCACATCTTCAGTTGCTTTTATCTTTCCTAATGGGTAACAGTTTTTCTGTGCTAAGCAGCCAAAAAGTGAATACTTTTATAATAATAATAAAAAATGTATTTTTGTTTCATGCCTCACTGCCCAAAGGCAGTTGAAGCATGTTACAATGAAGAGAATGTAACTTATGGTCACCTTTGACAATTGTACTCTGTGACAACTGTACAGGACAGCAGCCACAGTAATAGTGTAAGGCCCCTTTAACCCTAAAATAAGATAAACAATTATCCAAGCACAGAGAATAGATTACTCCTATGTCACCCTTTCATAAAGCTAGGGGAAAACTAGTCTAGTCAAATTTATACTTGGATCCAATGTTCCCTGTAATTTCTGAAAGGCTATGTGTACAAAAAGTTTCATATGTGTGCACACATGCTAATGTATTTCTAAACCATGAGCTGGACAAGTTGGGATTTATCTGGATAAATGCCGTTTTATCTGACTAAGTAGTGGCATGTAGCTGGAAAAGTCCAAAAGCTGTACTTCGATGGTCAAGTAGCGCTTTTCAAACTTACCCAGCTATGTAGACCTGCTGATACTTAGCCAGATAAAAGCCAGATAAGTGCTCTTACAGGTCGATACTGTAACGTGCGGTTGAAGATTTCCCGTCTGTAACGTGCTGGGAGCGCACAATTCGGACGCGTAAGGCGATCCAGCGATACAGTCTCCAGTTTCACGCGTCCTTAGCGCTTCTTAAAACAGACGCATAACCCTTTCCGCACGCAGCATGTATATGATATGTAAATGAACGAATTAGCTGTATAATGAAGGAATTAGCTATTCCCCTCCGATACTGTGACGCGCGCTCAGATTATCTCCTTTGTAACCTGCTATTTTGCCGCGTCCTTAACCTGTTAGTTTACCGCCTACCCTCTACTTGGTGTTAGTGTGGTGTTAGTGTGGTGTTCGAAAATTAAAACGGGAATAAAGTGTAAAAAATGTGGGTAAAACTGTAAAGTGTAAAAAACATTGCAGCGTAAGTTTATATATATGTATAAATACCTGTCACTTTCCGAATCCCCCAGGCGTGCGGTCATCGAGGCGGCGGCGGGAGCCGGCGGGCGGATGGGCGCCCGTTCATCCAGGCGGCGGCGGCAGGAGCCGGCGAGCGGGGTGGGCGCGCGTTGGATCCAGGCGGCGGTGGGAGCCGGCGGGCGGGTGGGCGCGTGTTCGATCCAGGCCGCAGCCGGGTGGGCGTGCATTCATCCAGGCAGAGGGAGCCGGCGGCGAAAGCGGCCTCCAGCTCCCTCTGCCTGGATGAATGCACGGCCCCCGCCGGCAGTGAATGAATGCCCGTGCGATTTCGGCGCTCAAGGCAGTCACATGCCGTGACGTCACGCCTTGAGCGCCAAAATCGCACGGGCATTCATTCACTGCCGGCGGGGGGCCGTGCATTCATCCAGGCAGAGGGAGCCGAGGCCGCTTTCGCCGCCGGCTCCCTCTGCCTGGATGAATGCACGCCCACCCGGCCGCCTTGAGCGCCAAAATCGGGAGGAGAGGAGAAGGAGAAGGGACTTCCGTAGCAGGCCCGAGCCTTGCTACTTTTTCGGTTTTTTTTTTTTGCTTTGGGAGGAGGGGACAGGACTGGGGCTGCACCGGAGACCGGACGGGGCCAGGGCAGGTGAGCGGGGGCTGGGGGAAAGTTTGCCGAGCATCGGGGAACATAATTGTCTACTTCCTGGTACCTGTCATTTCAAATGTCATTTGAAATGACATTTGAAATGACAGATACCAGTGCGGCCGTGAAGCGTTAGGCCCGCGAACCCAAGATACTAAATAGGCGCTCTATACAGTAAAATGGGTTGCGCGGGCCTAACGCCTGCCTAAGGCTTCGCAGCTGCGGCATGCATTTGCATGCAATTTGAAGAGAGTATCGAGCGGTAGGTGAAGAGAACTGTGCGTGCGGGGAACGAGGGTGCGCCTGACACTGCCGCACTGTTTCTACCGTGGCCTTAGAGTATCGATCTGTTAATTATCTGAAGAAGTTCAGATTTGTCCATCAAAGTAGGAAATTAGCCAGATAAGTGAGTGCAACTCATATACCCACATATTTGTACTTCCAATTTTACAACGATATGTGTATATTTTTATTACTTTAATGTGATGCTTTTACTCCCTATAAGTCAGTTTTTACACGCATAAATCAGATTTTATAACATATGTGCAGCAATGAAATAACTAGTTTTATCATTTAGTCTATCAATTCGCCTAGTCCACCTGCAGCTTGTGAAGACCCTCCTGGCTCTTCAGCCTGAAGTCTCCTCATTGCATCCATACCCTCTACTCAGTCATTTTTTTCACTTTAACAATGATTACGATCACTTACACAAAATATTGAGTATGATTATATCGTCAAGCAGTCTATAAGAATTTTAAAATAAATAAATAAGAAGTAAATACACGCAAGTAAAAATTGTATGTGTGTCACTTTGGCAAGTTTTAAAATAACTTATGATAGTAACTTTAAAACAAGCTCACAAGCTCCCATTTACATGTGCATGGGAGCACGAGAGAACATACTCTGGAATTTTAAATCATGTGCATATTTATGCATGTATGATTTAAAATATGCCTACCGCAAGTATTTTTGCTCCTAATTTTAAGTACTTACTTGAGGAATGTGAATTGTGTATCCTCTTTATGAATTTGTTTGCTTTAACACGTGCAGGGAAGTGGATTTTAAAACATGCTCAAATGAAGGACATTCACAGTTTTCCCAAATTGTCCACTAGTTTGCCCATTTAGTCTCGAGGGTAATCCTGTCCCCTCTGGTTCTTCAACCTGCACTCCCTTCAGTTTACCCAAACCATTCAACCAGTCCATTTATGCCTAAATAGAGATTTATGAAGACTTACACCTCATCCAAAGCAGAAGTAAACATAGGTTGTGAACAGCTTGCCACATGCTGTGGCGGCCAGTTTTAAAAAATGACTTTATTTGTGCAACTGTTGGCCCCATCCCAGAACGCCCATGCCCCAACCATGACCCACCAATGCTTTGCACCTTTCCTGCCCTTTTATTTTTGCTTGAGTATGAATATATATGTGCATAATTACATGTTTTTAAAATATGCATTGCTCACAAGCAGCTCAATAGGGATGTGCAGCAGGGACAAATTTGTCCCATTCGGTATTCGTATTTGTCGGAACCCAAATCGTTGCATCCGTTCTTGGGGAACCCTGATCCGTTCATTAATTGCATATGTATTCGTTTCCCAAAAAAACCCCCATCTCATCCCTTTAAATTTAATTAACTACAACCCCCCACCCTCCTGACCCCCTCCAAGACTTGCCAAAAGTTCCTATGTCACGGGGCTACCAGTGCCATTGCTCGGCCCCTGTCACATGGTAGGAGCAATGGACGGCTGGCGCCATCTTGTGCTCCTACCATGTGAGAGGGGCCAAGCAATGGCCCTGGTAGCCCTTGTGACATAGTAAGGGCAAAGGCTATCGGCGCCATTTTGAATACCGGCAGCCGAAGGCCCGAGTGCAGGAGATTGCTCCAGGACCCCCGCTGGACCACCAGGGTCTTTTGGTAAGTCTTGGGGGGGGGGGGGGGTCAAGAGGGTGGGGGGTTTATTCTTTAGATATAATGTTTTTGTGGGGGTTCGCCATACGTTTCGTGATCCCACAAATACAACGAATAGGGACATATATTTGCGGATTGCCAATACGTCAAAAATGAATGCACACCCCTATCCAAGAAAGTGTTCCTGGATAACTTTAGAACATAAGAAACTGCCATGCTGGGTCAGACCAAGGGTCCATCAAGCCAAGCATCCTGTATCCAACAGAGGCCAAACCAAGCCACAGGAACCTGGCAATTATCCAAACACTAAGAAGATCCCATGCTACTTATGCAATTAATAGCAGTGGCTATTCCCTAAGTAAACTTGATTAATAGCCGTTAATGGACCTCTTCTCCAAGAAATTAACCAAACCTTTTTTGATCCCAGCTACACTAACTGCACTAGCCACATCCTCTGGCAACAAATTCCAGAGCTTTATTGTGCATTGAGTGAAAAAGGATTTTCTCTGATTAGTCTTAAATGTGCTACTTGCTAACTTCATGGAATGGAATGCCCCATAGTCCTTCTATTATTCGAAAGTGTAAATAACCAATTCACATCTACTCGTTCAAGACCTCTCATGATCGTAAAGACCTCTATCATATCTCCCCTCAGCCATCTCTTCTCCAAGCTGAACAGCCCTAACCTCTTCAGCCTTTCCTCATAGGGGAGCTGTTCCATCCCCTTTATCATTTTGGTTGCCATTCTCTGTACCTTCTCCATCACAACTATATCATTTTTTAGATGTGGCGACCAGAATTGTACACAGTATTCAAGGTGCAGTCTCACCATGGAGCGATATAGAGGCATTATGACTTTTTCTGTTTTATTAGCCATTGCTTTTTTGACTGCTGCAACACACTGACCAGGCAATTTTAAAGTATTATCCACTATGATGCCTAGATCTTTTTCCTGGGTGGTAGCTCCTTATATGGAACCTAACATCGTGTAACTACAGCAAGGGTTATTTTTCCCTCTAATGCAACTCCTTGCACTTGTCCACATTACATTTCATCTGTCATTTGGATGCCCAGTCTTCCAGTCTTGCAAGGTCCTTCTGTAATGTATCACAATCCGCTTGTGACTTAACTACTGTGAATAATTTTGTAATATCAGCAAATTTGATAACCTCACTCATCGTATTCCTTTCCAGATCATTTATATATATATTGAAAAGCACCGGTTCAAGTACAGATCCCTGAGGCACTCCACTGTTTACCCTTTTCCAGTGAGAAAATTGACCATTAATTCCTACTCTCTGTTTCCTGACTTTTAACCAGTTTGTAATCCACGAAAGGACATTGCCTCCTATCCCATGACTTTTTAGTTTTCTTAGAAGCCTCTCTTGAGGGACTTTGTCAAATGCCTTCTGAAAATCCAAATATACTACATCTACTGGTTCACCTTTTTCCACATGTTTATTAACCCCTTCAAAAAAATGAAGCAGATTTGTTAGGCAAGACTTCCCTTGGGTAAATCCATGTTGACTGGGTTCCATTAAACCATGTCTTTCTATATGCTCTATGATTTTGATCTTGAGAATAGTTTCTACTATTTTTTCTGGCACTGAAGTCAGGTTCACTGGTCTATAGTTATCCGGATCACCCCTGGAGCCTTTTTTAAATATTGGGGTTACATTTGCCACCCTCCAGTTTTCAGGTACAATGGATGATTTTAATGATAGGTTACAAATTTTAACTAATAAATCAGAATTTTCATTTTTGAGTTCCTTCAGTACCCTAGGATGCATACCATTCAGTCCAGGTGATTTGCTATTCTTTAGTTTGTCAATCTGGCCTACTACATCTTCCATATTCACAGTGATTTTGTTCAGTTCATCTGACTCATCACCCTTGAAAACCATTTCCCGAACTGGTATCTCCCAAACATCCTCATTAGTAAATACAGAAGCAAAGAATTCATTTAGTCTTTCTGCAATGGCCTTATCTTCCCTAAGAGCCCCTTTAACCCCTCGGTCATCTAATGGTCCAACCGACTCCCTCACAGGTTTCTTGCTTTGGATATATTTTTAAAAGTTTTTATTATGTGTTTTTGCCTCTATTGCCAACTTCATTTCAAATTCTCTCTTCGCCTGTCTTATCAATGTTTTACACTTAACTTGACAATGCTTATTTTTTATCCTATTTTCTTTAGATGGATCCTTCTTTCAATTTTTGAAGGATTTTTTTTGGCTAAAATAGACTCTTTCACCTCACCTTTTAACCATGATGGCAATCGTTTTGCCTTCCTTCCACCTTTCTTAATGTGTGGAATACATATGGACTGCACCTCTAGGATTGTGTTTTTAAACAATGTCCATGCCTGTTGAACACTTTTAACCTTTTCAGCTGCACCTTTCAGTTTTTTTCCTAACTATTTTCCTCATTTTATCAAAGTTTCCCTTTTGAAAGTTTAGTGTTAGAGCTGCAGATTTACTTATTGTCCCCCTTCCAGTTATTAGTTTAAATTTGATCAAGCTTTGATCACTGTTGCCAAGTGGCCCCACAACCTTTACGTCTCTCACAAAATCCTGCGTTCCACTAAGAATTAAATCTAAAATAGCTCCCTCTCTTATTGGTTCCTGAACCAATTGCTCCATGAAGCAGTCATTAATTACATCCAGGAACTTAATGTCTCTAGCAATTCCTGATGTTACATTTACCCAGCCAATATTGGGGTAATTGAAATCTCCCATTATTATTGCACTGCCAAATTGGTTAGCTTCCCTGATTTCTCTTAGCATTTCATCATCTGTCTGACCATTTTGTCCAGGTGGACAGTAGTATACTCCTAACACTAAATTCTTACCCACCACACATGGGATTTCTACCCATATAGATTCTACTGAGCATTTAGTCTCTTGTATGATCTTTATCCTGTTGGACTCTATACCCTCCCGGACATAAAATGCCACACCCCAACCAATCTCTCCTCCCTTCTACCCGAGCTCTAAAGGCCTTCTCATGCTGATCCTGCCACCTCCTCCCCATAGCACACTCATTGTCAATAATACAAACATAAATGGGCTAGGGAATGATGCCAGTCTCATGACCTCCCCCGAATACCTGATCTAAAGTCCCATCTATTTTTTTTTTTAATCTGTCTCCTGGGCTTCTTCCCCCACCTTAATCTGTCTCCTGGGCTTCTTCCCCCACCTCAACTTGTACCCTCCTAACCTCCGTCTACTTTAAATTGGATAGCATCCTACCACGATCCCTGCTCAATGCTTCTGTTGTTGCTTGGCAGCTACAGTGGAAATGTACACTGCCTACGCAGCTCCTAGAAGTGCTGTCCTAGAATATCCATTTTTTTTTAAAGTTATCTGGTACAGTTATCTGGCTACTTTGATCTCGGATTTTCAATGGGATGTTTATCCCACTGAATTTCATATATAACTTATCTGATTAACTTTAGCTGGATAAGTTATCAGTTTTCTCAGTTTTTGAATATTATATTCATCTCTGGCATCGCTCTCCGCTGGTTGCAATCATACCTTAGCAACAGACAATACAGAGTAAAAATTGGGAATACTGAATCTAAGCCATTTAACCTGACACAAGGTGTCCCAAAAGGTTCTTCACTGTCATCCACCTTGTTCAATATATACCTCCTTCCCCTCTGCCATCTGACTAAATTTGGCCTTCCACATTTCATATATGCGGATGACATACAGATCCTCATACCCATAACTGACACTTTGCCTAATGCCATGAAGACCTGGGAATCAGCCCTCACTGCTATCTGCACACTGCTTTCAGACCCGTACCTTGCTCTCAACACCTCTTAAACTGAACTTTTAGCCATCTCACCCTGCAATATCAATTCTAACCTATCCCAGCCCATCACACCTCTAGCCTCTTTCACCTTTTCCCATCATGTCCGCAGCCTTGGCATCACACTGGACAATCAATATAATTTTAAAAAGTTCATTAATGCTACCCTCAAAGAAGGCTTCTTCAAACTTCATATGTTAAAAAAACTCAAACCCCTGCTGCATCTCAATGACTTTCGCACAATTCTCCAAGTCACCATACTGTCCAAAGTTGACTACTGCAATGCCATCCTCCTTGGCCTTCCCAAAAATGCTATACAACCCCTCAGATGCTCCAAAATGCTGCTGCCCGTATCCTTACTAATGCCCACAGAAATGAGCATATCACCCCTGTACTCAAACATCTGCACTGGCTGCCTATCACTTGTCCCTCACCATCATCCATAAATCCCTCCACAGTCAAAACATGAACTGGTTCAACGAACACCTCAAATTCCATATCCCAGACAGACCCACCAGAAACCAATACCTAGCAACGCTGCACTCACCCTCCCCCAAACTCACAAAACTTAAGTTCACCTCAGACCATGCACTCTCTATTGCAGGTTCGGCTCTTTGGAACAATATGCCCCCCAGTCTCCACCAAGAATTGTGCCCAAAGAAATTTAAACAGAACCTCAAGACCTGGCTATTCAACCTTTGTCCTCTTCCCTTGTATATACCTCGTTCCACTAGCATTTCCATTGATTTCTCTGTTTCTCCCCATTGAGCTTCTTGCAATGCCCTTTTTCCGTTCAGCTCTTAGTGGCACACCCATTGAATGTAACTAGCTATCCAGGCCTTTCTTTTGCTTTTAATTATCATTATTCAATTGTCTTTTAACTTATTATTTTTATGCTCTCCACACATAGTTCCTCCCTTTGCTTTGATCCCTCCTAGACTTAATACCCCTGTTCCTTGTCCCCTGTTTTGATCCCTTTTAGATTTAATCCCCTTGTTCCATGTCCCATGTAAAGTCTGTTGCTAACCCATGTAAAGTCTGTTGTTACAATTATGTTATTTGTTCCGAGTTCCATGTAAAGCTTGTTGCTGCATTATGTTATCTGTAAACCGATAAGATGTTCCCAATGACTGTCGGTATATAAAAATGTTTAAATAAATAAATAAGTTAAAAGATGCCAGAAGAGTCGGGTGGGAGGTCTAGAAGATACAAACTTCATAGAAACACTGAAACATGACGGGAGAAAAAGAGCATGTGACAGAGCTGCCAAATTTTACAGTTTAGGTACGGAGCCTTTAGACCTGTATTATGATTAGAATATACCTTCCAATGCAGGAAATGTATTGCACTATAGTAAATATACTCCTATATTGAAAACACTGATTTAGAGTTATCCAGGTATGTTCACCGGATAATTTAAACTTTAACTCACTATATTCAAAATATAGCTAGTTAAGAACAAAAAAAAAAACTTTCCTGCCCAGCACACTTGATTCCCCATTCCCGTCCCCCAAAGTCTCTAAAAATGATGTTGGGCATAGCACCCAATGTAGTCCCCAAAAGAAATAAAATAAGTTGTAGGCCATAATAGCCCAAGGAGCTCCTGACCTCCACAATTTTTAAAATATCACTCCCCTCCTAACTCACACAAATCCTTTCCTTCCTGTCATTTTCCTGCCTCGGACAGGAATGGCTGGTCTGAACTGCAGCAGGTCTATAGCTATCTTTGTTTCTGGCCAGAGCTTCTGGCAGTGAAGGAGAGGAGGAGGAAGAGAAGATGAAGGATGAAAAGGGTGAGATGAGAAGGAGTGAATAACTGGGCAGTGAGAATATATAAATATTTGGGAAAGTGAGAAAAGGCCAAATGTTTTTGGGGGGATGTTGCAAAAGGGAATGCATTTTGGAGAGGTGAGGAGAGGTTGAAAGCTGGGATGGAGGTGAGGAAATGGTGAATGCCATCTTTCCCCCAAGTCAGTGATATAAACTTTGGGAAGTCCAGTACCTTTTACTTTCACAAGGTTCACTATGCTATGTGGGTGGCAGCAGGTGAGGGAGGATCAGGTTTAAGCAGTGAAGAAATTGAGGGAGTGATAGACAACTACCTGCAAGAGAGCAGGTGGAAAGGGGGTGGGATGACAGATACAATTGGAGGGGTGAATGTGTGAAAGAAAGCCAGAATTAGGAATTTGATTTGACAACTGTATTTAACTGATGTATTTGTAAATTATTACTGCATTATTGTATTTTATTGTATTCTTATGCACTGAAAATGTTGTACATTGTTTGGGTTAAACTTCAGTATGAGGATGATAGTATATAAGTACTAGCATAACATAACAGAGATGGTGTTGGAGGAGGTTGTGGGGGTGAAAGTGAGCCAGAGATAGTGCTGGGGCAGGGATGGGGGTATTTGTGATAGAAAACCAGAGAAAGAGAAGGGAGGGCGACATAGCCACAGGTGGTGAAGGGAGAGGGTGAAAAAGAGCAAAGGTGGTGTGTGATTATGTACGAGGGAGCTGTGAGAGCTAGCCTGAAGTGTGATGGAGGCGGAGGGAGTGACAAGAGAGCCAGATGTAGTAATTGGAAGGGGATAGGAATAGAGAAAGAAAAGGAGTAGAGACATGCTTAGATGGGTGATGGGCAGGGTGGGTATGTGGGAGCCAGAAGGAGTGATGGGGAATGGTGTGTGAAAGAGAACCAGGGAGAATATGGAGAGGGGGTAGAAGGGGGAGAACATGTAAGGGGTGAGAATGGGGGTGAGTGAATCAGAGAAAGGATGATTGGGGAAAATAAGAGGATAACTAGGTGTGAGGAAATCAGAGTAGGGATGATGGGGCGAGTGGACTGGAAGGTATAAGGGAACATATTAGTTTATGGGGGAA
Source organism: Rhinatrema bivittatum (assembly GCF_901001135.1). Lineage (NCBI taxonomy): Eukaryota > Metazoa > Chordata > Amphibia > Gymnophiona > Rhinatrematidae > Rhinatrema > Rhinatrema bivittatum. The sequence continues at coordinate 150,484,787 of NC_042619.1, forward strand.
GGGAAGGTACAAGGCTGAAATGTCACCTAGAGTGCCTAATTCACTTGCACCTCTCCTGCAAGCAAGCCACTGTGAACCTTGCTCTTACAATAGTTTCCATGAAATTTGAAGTAGGGCATGGGGGATTTTATAAAAGAGACAGATTAATGCCATCTGGAATTTAATTACTTACTGCAATATTATGAATAATGGAGCAGGAAAGCATCATCTCAGTCACTGTGCCTGCAAGGCTCAACCTATTGATTTATCCAACCCTTCAAGTGATTTTTTAATACTTCAAAAGTTTGCTTAATGACCTCTGAAGTGTAAATGTGTGCCTAATTGCACCTCTTCTTTGCAGATATCCTTGGTTACAAGAGTAAGAAGCCATGGTTGGCACCATAACCTGCATCATCTGTGGAAACAAAATGAGAGCATTTGAATAGAATACAGGAGATTGTAGGTTTCAGTTATGTGATTGGAATATGTTAAGACAGAACTATCCCCGATGCTCAGGATGAGGTTTTGTTGGGATGAGAGCTAATTCTGTCAGTGCACTGTAGAGTCTATCCTCGTAAGCTGACAGGCATACTGGGCCTGCATCGCATCATCATGCCTAGATATTCCTGGCAGTGAGTGATGTTAAAGAAAGACTTTAAAAGTTTGAGAAGTGCTTATCCAGCAGCCATCCTTGATCATACCTGCCTTCTTCAAACTGGTAGAAGAGGGCATAAAGGAGATATAAGCAATAGCTGGACCCAGGTACCTAAGCATCACACAACCATCTGCACATTATGGTAATAAAAATGCTTACAATTGTGGGAGACTGCTTCCCTGCCATGAGTTGGAATCAGTATTACATGCGTGCAATTCATTGCACTCATCATGTTTGGTAGTCTGGCGATGTCCTAGAAATCAGTTTTAAAGTCTTGCTATTGTTGCCTGTTGATAGGGAACACCCCTGGAGTTTTAGTAAAGTTATTGACATTAATGAGGCCACTTTATAAAATCCTGTGCTCAACTATGAGTTGATTAGTATGCGTTTGCAACTCATCTACTCATTAACCTGGGTGTTAGCATTTTTGTGTTACAGGTTAATGCAAGTGTGTTAATGCCCACTGGGGACTGTGCATTCTTGCATATTTCCCAATGTCAACTTAAATGCCAGTGTCAGTGTTAGCGTGATTTATTACATACAGGGTGGCCCATGGAAAAGTAGGCTGCTTGCATGGCACTGCTATTGGAGGTGGGCTACTTTTCCATGGGCCAACCTGTAGAACCCTATATGTCACCAGTGTGAATTCAGACCATCAAACATCACTTCTTGCATTGGGTAGCCATTCTGTTTGCCATAGAATCATACACTAAGTTCAAGCTTTAGAAAGAACTGTCTTTTGCTTGCCTGCTGTTGTTTTCCTTCCAATGTTGGTCTTTATAATTAGCAATTTTTGATATACAATATAAAGCTAATAGATTCCTTTATATTCAGACTGCCATAAGCAATTGAAAAGAAAGAACGGATGATAGCATTAAAAATGAGAAAACGTAGTTTCAAAATGTATGGAAAGTGAGAAAAGGCCAAATGTTTTTGGGGGGATGTTGCAAAAGGGAATGAATTTTGGAGAGGTGAGGAGAGGTTGAAAGCTGGGATGGAGGTGAGGAAATGGTGAATGCCATCTTTCCTCCAAGTCAGTGATATAAACTTGGGAAGTCCAGTACCTTTTTCTTTCACAAGGTTCACTATGCTGTGTGGGTGGCAGCAGGTAAGCAGTGAATAAATTGAGGGAATGATAGACAACTACCTGCAAGAGAGCAGGTGGAAAGGGGGTTGGATGACAGATACAGTTGGCGGGGTGAATGTGTGAAAGAAAGCCAGAATTAGGAATTTGATTTGATAACTGTATTTAACTGATGTATTTGTAAATTATTACTGCATTATTGTATTTTATTGTATTCTTATGTACTGAAAATGTTGTAAATTGCTTTGGGTTAAACTTCAGTATGAGGATGATAGTATATAAGTACTAACATAATATAGCAGAAATGGTGATGGGGGAGGCACTAATAAAATTATCTGAACATTTGTTACATTCTAGTCAGTCACATTTAGGTAGGCACTACACAGATTGCAGTTTACACAGTATAAAAGGTAGGTAATCTTAAAATATGCCATTGGAAATTGCTGTAGAGCAAGATCCTTACATAGAGTAGTAATCTAATAGCATCCTTACAACCTTTATATAGTAACATAGTAAAGGACAGTAAATGGCCCACCAGGTCTACCTGGTCATGTCCATCTCTTCTCCTCTAGCTAAGGATTCTATATATCCCAGCTATCAGTTGTACAAGTCTGATTACTGGAAAAATATCACTTCATTATGTCAGTTTTTGTTATCTTCGCCCTTTGGTCTGCTGTCATTCTAGGCAGATGGACATACAAATGACCATATATAAACCAATATCCAGTCCCACACTTCCCTCTCCCCCCCAAGAAAAAGCTTGCATTGCAGTGTATACTAAATATGATATCCTGACCCAGAATCAGTTTGTATATGAATGATTTATTTGTTTAAAATATATATTTCCCATGAGGCTCCAGAGTTCGAGGCAGAGCACAATAAAATGTGCACCGGTTTCCTTCCAAATATGCGGTGTACTACAGAAAAGATATGGCCTTCTTCTCTATGTTCCCAGTGAAATGGTTCTACACATTAGCTGATGATTTGCGATGCCAGGTTACACCTTATTGTAATTTTTGAATTAATTTGTATTTTCTGGCATGACCTGTTCGACTGCATTTCTAATTGATAGTTGTTTTGGGGTAGGGAAGGGATAGGTAGAATGTAAAAAGGTATGACCAATCACTTATGTCGCCATTTTTAATAATACACTTTGGCTTTTAGCTGATGAATAGCATCACACAGTAAAGATATCTTATGAAATACCTTTTTAATCCATAGTAGATTAAATTGTTCACATTTCTCATTTATTGAACTAGAACATTCCATTCTTGCAGCTATCTGCTGTCTTTTGGAGCCCCCAAAGCTGGTAATGGTTCTGGCAATGTTAGACCAGATTCTGTTCTTGAATACCATAGATTACTTGCCTGACTACTTTGTAAAAGTATTTTATAGGACTCAGGAATTTTTCCATTAGCAGCTCATTTGACTTACTATTGAAATGAAAATTAGATGTTGCATATATGCCTTTGCCACCTGAGATGCTTTCAGGCTAAGATTCATCGAACTGTTGACTCTCCCTGGACACTTCTCCCTGCTGTCCTTTCCACTACTCCTCTCCTTCTTCCCACCACTTCTCTTTTCCTTTCCTCTCTTACTTTCTCCTATTCCTTCTAGCTTCCTTCCCACTCTCACTTCTTTCATGCCCAGACAATAAAAAAAAAGTTATTCATTTGTACACAGACTTAAACATGGAAGAATGGGAGCAACAAAAGGGAAACAAAAATAACAAGATATATAAATCATTCAGAAACCCTTTAATTTCCCCAGATCTAGACACTGTTTCTTCTTCCATACAGTACCAATAATGTTTTTTTCCACAAAATAGCCACTTTTGTAGGTCTCAGCTTGTGTGTGTGTATCTCTTGTGACATTTCCAGGATTTCTCCTTTAAATGTGATACATTGCTTTAGACACAATAACTCCATTAGGACATGAAAACCTTGACAACATTCTCAAGACTTATTTTTTCATATTTATTTTTAGTGAATGGGGATGACATGCAAAATATTTACATAGCTAAAATTGGGTTTTGACAGAGTAAATCTACCTGGTTAAATATATAACTGATCTAACTGGCTAAGGCCTAGATTCATCAAAATGCAATATATAAACAGGGCTGGTGGAAGGGTATTAGGCGCCCTAGGCAAACTTTACAGCTTGGTGCCCCCACCTCCCCATATACAATTTTAAATTATGCATTTATAACTACAGATTTTACATGAAAAATAACATTCTGAGGTAAAAATAATATACACATTGTGATAGTTGCTTGAGCTGTTGTGATAGCAACAAGAAAACTCTGCAACTTGGAATTTATATGTCAATAGATGTATTGTAACATGTTTAGTGTGGGCATGGTCCTCTCATATCAACACAGTACTATCTGCCAACACTCAAACAGTAACAACCCTAGCTATGAAAAGGAATACCACAAATATTAAACCAGAATCTAAAATATCAATACACCTCCTATCAGGAAAACAGAACAGGCCAAGCTACTACATATCCCTATAGAGAAACCACATCCTAAAGGAATGCTTCATCTCAGTCATGCATGCAGAACACAGATCCTCACAAAATACAGAATAAAGCCACCATAAAGTATAAATAGAAATGTGCAGACAAAAGTTGAACTATAAACCGCAACATGCCAGACTCTATACAGTGCAACAATGGAAATACAGAAATGTCACCATTCCTAATGAAACAAACAATAAAATCAAGATATATAAATCATTAATCATATTAGTTAAATCATACTAATAAAATAATTTCAAAACAGCAGATGCATAGAATATCAAATAATTAAAGACTCATGCAAATTTTGAAAGCTTTCCCAAACACCAATAAAATATTTCAAAACAGCAGATACACCAAACGTCACCCAATAATTTAAAAAAGGATACAAATTCTCCTTCTCTTCATATCTGGAAACTTTTAATTTTCAGTCTCAGTTTGTCATAGATTAGTGGGAGGAGACAGTGGCTGCCATATACAGACTTTCTCCACTCTCTCACATACACAGGCTCCAACACTTGCATGCTCACTTACACACATATTCATATACACTCACTCTTTCCCCCACATGCTCTCTCTCTCTCACACACACACACACACACACACACACATACACATATACACACATGCTCTTTCTTCTATATGCTTTCATATACACATGCTCTCTCATACACATATACATGTTCTCTTTCCCCTTCATGCTTTCTCATACACAAATGCTCTTTCTACCCCCCCCAGATTCTCACCCCACATGTTCTCCCTTCTTCATATGCTCTCACACAAACTCATACTCTTTTTCCCCCACATGCTCTCACATACACATGCTGTCTCTCACCATATGCTCTCACACATTCTCACACCCATACACTCTTTTTTTACTCTTCTTCCTAGGTGTAGGCAGTCTTTGGACTTCCACAGCATCAGGAGGCCTGCACTGTCTTCCTTGTTGAGTAGAAATGCTGCCTCTCTTCTGTCGCACGGTGCAGCCAATCCTGCCTCACTTCTGAGCAGCCTGGCCAACACTGCTTCTCTTTTGCTGCATGGCTCAGCTGATCCTGCCTCGCTTCAACCATGCAGCCTGGCCAATCCTGCTTCACTTCAGCTGTGCAGCTGTGCAGCTCGGCTGATCCTGCCTCGCTTCAGCCGCATGGCCCGGCCAATGCTGCAACTGACCCTCTCAGTCTTTTGTTCCGGGATACTCTTTCTAGCTGCAATGATTGGGCAACCTTATTCCTACTGCGCAGGCCTCTTCTGATCCTCAAGGGCTGGAAGATGGAGGACCAATCACCTAGGTCCTGCAGCTGCCACCAGTGTCACGATCGGGTCACTATGCCCTTGTTAACTTTGATCCTGTTTTTTGTAACTCTTTTTCCTGTTAACACCGTTATATGTAAACCGGCATGATGTACCTATGAATGTCAGTAGATTAAAAAACCGTAAATAATAAATACACATTTCACAATTCTGAGCAGGTCCAAAGGAAGCAGTAGGTGGCTGCTGGGCTGCCACCAAACACGTGGTGCCCTAGGCTGACACCTAGTTCGCCTAGTGCTTCCACCAGCTCTAGCTATAAATATAGCAGATAGGGATGTGAATCGTTTTAGGACGATTAAAATTATCGTCCGATAATTTTAATATCGTCTTAAACCGTTATGGAACACAATACAATAGAGATTCTAACGATTTATCGTTATAAATCGTTAGAATCGTGAGCCGGCACACTAAAACCCCCTAAAACCCACCCCCGACCCTTTAAATTAAATCCCCCACCCAAATGACTTAAATAACCTGCGGGTCCAGCGGCGGTCCGGAATGGCAGCGGTCCGGAACGGGCTCCTGCTACTGAATCTTGTTGTCTTCAGCCGGCGCCATTTTCCAAAATGGCGCCGAAAAATGGCGGCGGCCATAGACGAACACGATTGGACGGCAGGAGGTCCTTCCGGACCCCCGCTGGACTTTTGGCAAGTCTTGTGGGGGTCAGGAGGCCCCCCCCAAGCTGGCCAAAAGTTCCTGGAGGTCCAGCGGGGGTCAGGGAGCGATTTCCCGCCGCGAATCGTTTTCGTACGGAAAATGGCGCCGGCCATACGCGTATGGCTGGCGCCATTTTCCGTACGGAAAATGGCGCCGGCAGGAGATCGACTGCAGGAGGTCGTTCAGCGAGGGTTACGGCGCCTCGCTGAACGACCTCCTGCAGTCGATCTCCTGCCGGCGCCATTTTCCGTACGAAAACGATTCGCGGCGGGAAATCGCTCCCTGACCCCCGCTGGACCTCCAGGAAAATGGCGCCGGCTGAAGACAACAAGATTCAGTAGCAGGAGCCCGTTCCGGACCGCTGCCGTTCCGGACCGCCACTGGACCCGCAGGTTATTTAAGTCATTTGGGGGGGGGGGGGGGTTCGGGGGGGGGGGGGATTTAATTTAAAGGGTCGGGGGTGGGTTTTAGGGGGTTTTAATGTGCCGGTTTTGCGATTTTACGTTTTTTTCGATTTTTCACGATTTTTCACGATATTTTACCCCCCCAAACGGCAACAATACGATTCCCTCCCCCTCCCAGCCGAAATCGATCGTTAAGACGATCGAGGACACGATTCACATCTCTAATAGCAGATATAGGCAAATTGTAGAGTTACTGCATAGACAGAAAAGCACATTATTTTTTTTAACAGATAGTATATTATCGCAGATTGTAACACATACTTGGAGAGAGAGACCCACAGCCAAACTGTTTCCAACAGTTGCCAATCCAGGCCATAAGAACCTGGCAAGTACCCAAAAACTAAGTCATTCCATGTTACCGTTGCTAGTAATAGCAGTGGCTATTTCTGAGTCAGCTATTGGAAACAGGATGCTGGGCTTGATGGACCCTTGGTCTGACCCAGTATGGCATATTCTTATGAAACATTATGAATGATGAAATGCAAAATTGTCTATGTCTTTAAAGAAGTTGCATTCAAGAAACTCAAATATTTTCTCAGTATAAAAAGTTCATAATATATAATTTCTTGATAGTATGTGCTGGTGGTGTATGAACATGTTATGAATTTAATGCATATTTTAAAAATCTGAACTACTGCTCAATAGTAAACATTTTATAAAGGTTTCTAGGATTGCTTTTTTAGTAGTAGATTAGAAACAAACAGAATTGAAAATGACCAGCAAATACACTTTGAGGATAACTTTCAAACAACTGGTTGTGGTGGCATATATGCGTATATATGGCTGGCTGTGCACAGATATACATTAGAATTTTATAACCCACACTTTCTTTATCCTGCAACATATGTGCAAATACATTGAATGCATTGATACATGCAAATACTTTCAATGAACTGAAAGCGAGTATTTCAATGCATTGAATATGCATACTTTTCCTACCTATTTTAAAAATATACATGTGTATATTTTGTTCAAAAATAAAGACGTGCATAAATCAGAATTTACGCACATAAGTTAATAAATTTTAAAGCACGTGTGCAATTGAAATTGTCAGTCTTACCAATTTATGTATTTATTTATTTGTGTATTTATTTATTTATTCACTTTTATATACTGACATTCATGTTAATTTCATGTCAGTTTACAGGACAAAACAGATACAAAACTAGGTCATAGGTAGAAATACAATCAAAACAGTTCAACAAATCTTAAGTAAAAACTTAGGCAAAATAAAATTCTTAAAAAACAATTTATTTAAATAGAAAAGTGACTCATTATGGCCTGGATTTATCAAAATGCGATAAGTATTGCATGCTATAGCAAAAGGGGTGTGTTTTATGCAAATAGACAGTTTATCGCAATTTGCTCAAATACCTATGTAAAGAGCTAAGTTAGCGCAAATTGCGATAACATTTTCACACTTTGTGATGCATGCCAGACCTGTTGTATTTCCTGCATACAACCACTGGGGGACTATTTTTTATGGTAGAGAGAGAGCACCTAGCCATGATGTTCTCTTTTCCTCTCCCTAGACAGGTATTTGTATCCCTAAGAGAGGCACCGAGGTGAGGTTTACATATTAGTGTAGGGGGTTAGGAGCCACTTTGACATTTAACGTGAGATGTACGAACAGAACAGTGCTCTCTTGTGAAGATTTGATGACCTTCATAGTGAGGAAACTCACTCAAAGATGAGATTTGTGCAGTGTTCTTTCCACCTAGCTTGATGTTACCCAAGCTAGGTGGAGAGAACATTGCACCAATCTCATCTTTGGGTGAGTTTCCTCTCTCCTTAGGTCATCATATCTTCACAAGAGACCACTGTTCTGTTCGTACATCTCACGTTAAATGTCAAAGTGGCTCCTAACCCCCTACACTAATATGTAAACCTCACCTACAGTTACTAGGTGAGCCTCCCATAGGGATACAAATACCTATCTAGGGAGAGGACATCGTGGCTGTGTGCTCTCTCTCTCTCTCTCTCTCTCATGGCTGGTGCTCCAGGAGCTTCACACGTACTAAAACAGGCCTTTCAGGAGACAATGCATTAACACCTTACTGCCCCATAACACAAGCAATCACACAGCTTAATGCTACTGAAAAAGGTGTAGCTAAAATCAGCATTAAGTCCATGCAATAGGACTTCGTAAACCCAGCTCACTCCTCCTCTTTTTCAGATTTGCATCTCACCATATGATATGGTGCTATCGCATGCATTAACGGAGATTTTCGCATGTGAAAACGCCTTAGCGCAGTTTGATAAATGACCCCTATATAACTCAGATACATTACACACTGAAATCACTATAAACGTAAAATCAGATAAAAATAACAGGATAAAATAAAGTAGGGGAGATCCAAGATGGCGCTGATGTGAGAGGAGTGGAGAAAGGAGCTCCTGATCCGTTTGCATTGTAAAATTATTTGTCGTCGTTTTTGGGGTCTAGCAGAGTGCGATGCCCCATACGAAACGTAAAGGAAGGGTCAGAGAGGATACCCCGACCCCATCGCGACCCTCTCTTATTCAAACAACGATAGAGGGTTTCTATCCACAAGCAGAATGTCCAACCCTGGAGAGTCCCGCGAGAGCGCTAGGTGAGGAGCAAGCGCCAACGCTCATGGGAGAAGTCACGCTCAGTCCCAGGGCTCCAACTGTGCCTAAACCACCAAGCGCCGAAGAAGCCACTGATCCAGGCCGGTCCCAGCAACGGATGGCGTTGTCTGCGATAAGCCCGATCGGGGAGAGATCAGTGGAAGAGATTTCGGCGGTGAAAACAGCGCGAGGACTGTTAACTTCTTCGCCTTTGATGGAGGGTGAAATCGAGGACGCTCGAAACCGCAGCGGTGAAGAAATGGCCGCTTCGGGTGGGAAGAAAACACAGCCCCGAAAGACTCCGGACCTCCAGGCAGATTCTCCAGTGCAAACGGTAACCATATTACCTTATACTAAGTTTGAGAAACCAAAGGTTGTTACAATGGAGACACTGTGGCAAGCGATATCTGCTCTACAAAATAATGTATTAAATCTAACTACATCTATAAAAGAATTACAAACAGCGTTTTATAATGTCAACCCTGTGATATCTCAACATACTGAGACCATAGAGACACTGGATAAAGAGATTAATCAAATTAAACAAGTGCAAGCTGCAATAATAAAAGGAGAAACACTTCTAAGCAAGAAGGTGGAAAACCTGGAAAATCTGCAGAGATATAATAACCTTAGAGTTATACATTTTCCTAAGTGCAGGTTAGTTTCTCCAAGAGAACAATTGAAGAACTATTTCCAAGATGTATTACAATTATCTACAGAAGCATTACCTAAGATAACATCAGCTTATTTTGTTTCCTGGAAAAATGTTGGAGAAATGGAAAATCAACCAGCGGAAGGAGAATCATTGAATGTAACTGATTTGATTGAATCTTCTTATATATCTCAGATTGAAAGAAGAGGTACTTTATTAGTAAAATTTAAGTCACCCTCTGAGAGGGATGACTTGCTAAAATTGTATTTGCAAAATCGTACCTCCCTTTATCTGGGTCAAAGACTATGGATTTATCCGGACGTCTCTAGGGAAACCCAGATAAGACGTAAAAAATTTTTGGTTTTGGCAAATCAAGCCAGAACATTAGGGATACAAATTATGATCAGATTCCCTTGTAAGTGCGCTATGCGCGTAGATGGTGTAAAATATTCTTATTTTGATCCAGAGCAACTGGAGAAATTCCTGGAAACCCGACGTAGTCAAGGAACTGTGCAAGCAACTATAACTTCCCAACAGTTGGTTTAATGTTTTGTTTCTGCTAAATCTCACTATATATATGGTGTATATCCTTATGGTAATAAGTGCTCCTTTGAAATTTTGGATCCCCTACAATTGTTTTGTACACAGGAATACTCTGGTAATTCTAAATATGTAAAGAGAAGTTATATTTTGATTATACTTGCTTTTTGGTTCTTATATTTTTCAGGATAACTAACTGAATGTAAAATTTAATAATTATGTATATCCTGTTTTTCTTTAAACATTATACTTGATAAATGTATTAATGGAAATTTGCAAAATAAAAAATTAAAAAAATAAAAAAAAAAAATAAAGTAAATAATACTATAGAAAGGTCAAAATAAAATAATAGTATAAAAGGGGCTGAGCAAATGCCTGTTCATAAAGCCATGTCTTCAAATTATTTTTGAATGAGTGGGAGTTAGTCTCTAGTCTAATCTCTATCGGTAATGTATTCCATGCTTTTGGGCCTGCCAGTGTTAATGCCCTCTCTTGGACCATATTAAGATGTGCTGCTTTCGGTGATGGAATAGATAGAAGTGCTTTGCCTGTGGACCTGAGATTTCGTTGCAGCATATGGATATGCAAGGCTGCATTCAACTATTCGATGGTTTCTCCATATATGGTTTTGTGTATAAGCAACAGATATTTATACTGGATTCTATAGTGAATAGGAAGCCAGTGAAGATCTTTTAGAACCGGAGTGATGTGGTCATATTTTTTACAATTGGTTAGGAGCCTGGCTGCAGCATTTTGCAAAAGCTTCAAAGAGTGGATGGAAGAAGCAGGGAGACCTAGTAACAATGCATTGTAATAGTCCAATTTGGATAATAATAAAGCTTGCAGGACGGTCCTAAAATCATTGCTGTGCAACAAGGGTTTTAATTTTCTTAAAACCTGTAATTTATAAAATCCATCTTTTACTATAGCATGTATTGATGTCTTCAAGGTGAGTTCACTATCTAGTATACATCCTAGATCTCTTGCTTCGTGAAGGATGGTATGAGATATGGGTGTTGATTTGATTTCATTTGTTATTTTATCGGTGACTTTATTACAGATCAGTAAGATTTTTGTTTTAGTGTGATTTAAAGAAAGAAACATCTGGGTGAGTAATTGTTGAATCGATTTAAAATAAATGTTCCAAAGCTTCAGGGTTTTTTCAATGGACCCTTCTATGGGGAAAAGAATTTGAACGTCGTCTGCATAGATAAAGTGCACCAATCCTAGCCTGGCCATAAAATTACAGAGGGGTGCAATATAGATGTTGAAAAGCATGGGAGACAAGGAAGAACCCTGGGGAACCCCGGAAGTAAGTTTGAGAGAATCCGATTCAATAGTGCCTAATTTTACTTTGAATGACCTATTTACCAAATAGGATTTAAAGCATGCAAGAATGATGTCTACTATACCAATTTCCTGAAGCCTATTTAACATTAACTCATGATTGATGGTATCGAAGGCCAATGATATGTCTAACATGATCAATAAATAGGATTTCCCATTGTCAATACCTCTTAGGACGATATTCGAGAGTGAAATAAGGAGCATTTCGGTGTTGAAAAGTTTCTGAAAGCCGAATTGAGATGGGAAGAGTAAATGGTTGTTTTCCAGGTAATCCATGAGTTGCTGATTGGCCAATTACTCCACCAGTTCAAACAGTCCTTCTCCAGGTCATCAAGACCATCCTGATTCTTCAGCCTGAGCTCCCCACAGTTCACCTAGACCTTCCACTCAACCAATTGTACACAATAAACATGTTTAATATCATAAAGACAAGATAATTAGCAGGTATAAAATTATGCAAATAAGTTGGCAAACCTACATGCATAAGTGTCTTTTAAAATAGCAACTTACGTGTGTAAATCTTAGCTTCACCCCAGAATGCCCCCTTTTTATGCACATCAGCTTAAACACGCTGCTTATGCTTGTATATGCTAATTTTTGTACGCATAACTCTTTGAAAATTCACCCCTTGATTTATAAAGAGTGAAAATAATTTTGGTTATGTATAGGTAAGCCTTTCAAGCTGTGTATATTAGAAGTAGTACAAAGTTTTAGGCAAGAAAGAAAAGGGCATATTTATGAACCTGTGCATTAACTAGTAATAGTAGTGGTACTTGTAGTAGTAGTAGTAGTAGTAGTAGTAGTAGTAGTAATACTAGTATTAAAGGATTTTTAAATATTATAATTATGCCATATTGTTCCATATGACTAAAAATATTTTAAAAGACATATATTAAGGATAAAAGGTCAGTTGTACTGAGCTTAAAATCAACAATTACATCAATTAAGGAGTAAAGACCTGCATTGCAGGGCCTTTCTATGTTCAAGCCAAACTATCACATGCTCATGCCAAACTACACAAAGGAAAGCCTAAATTATTAACAAACAGGAGGAAGAGAGAACACTAATTTGTATTATAAAAGGGGCACAGCACTAATCATGATTTTATTCCCTTGTAACCCAACACACTCCACTATTGTACTGGTAATTATTTCTGCTCATTGCATGAAGAGAACAATAAAGTCAATCGTGAAATGAGATCAGTCTAGGAGAAAGATTAACTACGTGCCGTCTACACAATTAATAATTCAGCGTAATTTCAGATACACTAATTTCCAGAATGCTTTGGTCACTGGTAAAATTATCTTGTATCATGAGAAAAGAACTGCCGCTCAGTAAAAAAAAAAAATGCTATGTAGCACAAGAAAACTAGAGGAATGTAGTATTTGTGACCAAAAGACCAGTTCAGCTTTCCTTGCTGTAAGGTTCCCTCCTCTCTCTCACTATCTCTCTCTCCCCTCATCTCTCTTTCTTTCTTCCACCCCTCCTCCCTCCCAGTCTCTCTGTCTCATTCTGTCTGCTTCGCTGACAGATGTGTCCATGTTCATGGGATGATAGATGTTACAATGGATAGATGATGTACTTAAGTGACAGACCGACTGCTATAGTTCTCTTCTTTAACTCTGCTGCTAAATGCACAAACATACCAAACTTCAGCATCTCACTAGGCTACAAGTTAAAGAGTATTATTACTTCACAGGTAACTGGGCTGGGACTGGAATATGAATGAGAGCACAGTGGAGTTGCCTTCCTCATATGCTTGTGTAACCTGGAAAACTCATGCACTAAATTTTGGTTGGCTCTTTAAAAGGCATCACAATCTAGTAAAATTCAAGTTTTCTCTAGGACCAATAAGGCGGCTAGAACTGTACTACTACATAGTAGTAGAATGAGTCATTGATTACATTTTACAACTATTTTTTCCTCTGCTGCTGCATACAAAAGCCCAAGCAGCAACAACATCCCCTAGGGTGCAAGTGAAGTAATTATAGACTCTGGAAGGTGGCCGTCTGACCCCAGTGCCCTCATGTGTCTGCTCCTCTGGAAGGGTTCTGTGAGCTCCTTGCTCACTGGTTAGTTGAGGTGGCAGCTTACTCTAGTTTAAGCAATTATCATACGTCGGTGTCTTGGGGCTGACTCCACTTTGGGGCTGGGTGCTTACTGGCCTGACAACATGACTTACAAGTTTATTCTCATTTTTTGCCTTGATACTTGTAATTTCAAATGATCGTGCTTTCTTTTCTACATGTCCTGCTGCTCCCCTGGGGAGTGCTTTTCCTCAGGCTGCTTCCACCTCACTTCTTAAGCAAGCACCCTGGCTTCTTGCCCATGGCCAGTACCCCATATTCTACAACTCTCTGTCTTTTCTAGGCCCCAGGCCAGGGGCAGTTTGGGTAGAATTTGGTGTATTCCTCTCCCAGAATTGTGCCCAGGAACATCTCTTTCCTTTCCATGCAAGAATTTTTTTTCTCTTTTACCAACATTATTCATGTGTGTCTGTCTTCATCTGTGGGCCACCATGGAGTCTGGTCTTTATGGCAGTTTTCACTGTTATTGTTGCTCCTGTCATGCCATCTAGTCACCACATTATATAAACATTGTAACTTAGTAACATAATAGATGCCCGCAGATAAGGCTCAAATGACCCACCGTGCCTGCTCAGTTGTTTCCATCTACACTGCTCTGTCTAAACATTCATCGCACCAGTCTGCCATACAAGTTTTATTGCCTTCCCTTTGTTGTTCTACCATTCTAGGTAGATAAACATGCAAGTTACCATATTTAAACCAACATGAATTTTACCCTACTTCTCAACTCTGTTTTTATCAATGTGTAATATATATGTCCAAAGCATGCTTACAGGTATCTACTACCCTCTCAATAAAGAATTATATCTTCATATTTTCTCTCAGCCTTCCTCTTCCAACCTCATATCATAACCCCTTGTTCTTGAATTTATTTTTCTATAGAAAAGTCCATCTTTCTTTGCTTTATTGAAGCCTGCTAAATATTTAATCATTTCCATCGTAGACTCCTTTTTCTGTCTTTCCTGCAGTAAATACATATTTTTTTTGGGACATTCTTGATTGCTGATTTCATCATTCAGAAAACCCCCAAATACCAAATAAATAAGACAATCAGATTGCATTAAGCCAATCTATGTGTAGGGAACAGGTTGTAAAAAGCTTTTACTCTCTCAAACTCTAAAAAGTACACATAGACACAAGGCGTAGCTCTATGATACATAAACAGGAGTAAACCCTTGCAGCAACCTTCATTGTGGATGCTGTGGGAAAAATGATGCATTTTTCTAATCTACTAGGCCACAAAACATGACTTTGCTATAAGGCCACACTCTTTAGAAGGATCCCAGTGGAGCCCTACATAATAATTCTACCTGTTCTTCTCTGCTATGCTTTTATATGTATTTTCTGAATGCTAATTTTTACCATTTCTACTACCACCTTAAAGACCCAAATTTGAATAGCCCATGGTTTCTCAGAGCTTCATGTCCCAGGGAATAGCCTCAGAATCTGCGCCTTGCCATAGGATTTGGCAAACCTGCTAAATTACAGGGAACAAATTGGCTAGGCAAACAGGCATGCATGCAGTAGATACCTACAGTACCTGAATGTAATCCACTTTGAACTGCCAAAAGCAGAATATAAGTGTAAATAAATTAGACCATTCTTTCCCTCTTTCCCTGTACTATCTTCCTCCTTTCTCACCTACCAATGTCTTGATTTTTCCATTCCCAGCCCACCGACAAATCTCTCTGCTCCTCCCCTTCCCCACTCATTAGCCATCAGAAGAGGAGAGAGGCTTCAGACCTTGTTCTGCTCCTCTGTTGTCTGGACCAGACTAACACTTTATATCATGAGGGATGCTGTAGTTTGTTATGATGTCTACAATGACTCATGTCGCAAATCTGGCCTGATCAGCTGAGCAATAGAATGCATTGAAAATCAACTCTCATCTTCATGCTGGGTAGCAGAATGAAGAGCAAAAGGATGGAATGCTACTGGGGTGAGATATTTCGAAGGATGGAATGCTACTGGGGTGAGATATTTCGAAGGGGAAAAGGATGGATTGATTGTCAAGAATGTTATTGAAGGAAGAGATGGGGAGGATGAGAGGAAAACGATTTTGAGGAAAGAGGCAAAAAGAATCATTCGGGATAAGGAGAGACAGAGGATCATGGAAGGAGAGAAGGAAAGTGAGGGTGGAGAGACAGAAAGAATAGGATTCTGAGGGGAGGAGGGAGAGGGAACAATTACTAGTAGAAGGAGAGAGAAAAGATGGGGATAAGAGAAGTAGAGGGATGGCAGGAAGAGAAAAGCAAACTGGAGAGAGGCAGAGGGAACCAGCATATAGAAGAGTGGGAGAAAGATGGAGAGACGGGGGAGGGGGGGGAGATACCTGTGGCACAGGGAGATACGTTTTTGTGAAAATATGTGTTGAGAGAGAAAAGAAGAAAGAAATGGGAGAAAGAAAATGAATAAAATAGTGAGAACTGCAGGAAAAAACAATGAAATAATGGTAAAAGAACAAAATAAATAAATAGACTTGAATAGGCAGGCCCAAGGGAGGTAGTTAGCTTTCCTTGTACAGACCCCCTTTCTTAGAAGTCCATCCTTTCTCTATGCACCATCTTCTCTTTTTTAATTTTATATTTAAAGTATATTTTAGCAGTTTTCCTTTGGCTTTTCTCACTGTGAATCTTTGCAGTTTCTTCAATTCCTTGTTTGCCTTTAGTTCTATCCTAGCAGGAACTGCTCCAGATTTTACAGCTGCCCAGAGAGGGCTGCTCTGAGAAGGAGAGGCAGATTTTGACAGCATGCTTACATCTGTATGTAATCTTCAGTGCTGAAATACCTAAAAGATATTTATTTATGACATTCAATCTCAATTGAGATATCACACCAGTTTACATTCAGGTACTGTAGGTATTTCTCTATCCCTAGAGGGCTTACAATCTAAGATTTTGTACCTGAGGCAATGTAGGGTAAAGTGACTTGCCCAAGGTCACAAGGAGTGACAGTGGGACTTGAACCTTGGTCTCCTTGTTCATAAGTCTACTGCTCTAACCACTAGGCTATTCCTCCTCTAACCACTAGGCTATTCCTCCTCCTGTGGTCATGTGGTGGAAATGGGAACAAGAAAGTCTCCAATACATGCTTACGGTTGTTTTTTTTTTGGAAGGGATGGGGAAAGAGCTCTTTTTTTTATCATGAATAATAATGGAGATCCAAAGCTGAGATGTCAGGGGTTTTTATTTGCAGCCACCAGTAGTTTTTCAATAATTAACAACCCTTCCCCCATCCCTATAGTCTCCTTTTCTTCATCTATAACCCAGTAGTTGCATGATTGTCCAGAGATACCGGTTCCTTTTGGGGGACCAAGTAAGTAATTTGATTCTTGCCCATTGATCTTGTTGTGTTGTGTGATGGTTGGATTTTTTTTCAGCCAAGGGATGTGAATGATGCCCTTGCAACATTCTCAGCATCTATTAGTTTGATAAGCAGAAGTAAGGAATCACACCCAGGTCCATTGTGCTGGCCTGATTTACCTTTCGAATTATCTTGGAAGAATATTAACTGCTATTGATCTGACTTAGGGATTAGCCACTGCTATTACTGGCATCAGTAGCATAGGATCTACTTAGTGTTTGGGTACTT
Organism: Rhinatrema bivittatum; assembly: GCF_901001135.1. Taxonomy (NCBI): domain Eukaryota; kingdom Metazoa; phylum Chordata; class Amphibia; order Gymnophiona; family Rhinatrematidae; genus Rhinatrema; species Rhinatrema bivittatum. The sequence goes on from NC_042619.1 coordinate 150,502,269, forward strand.
GCCAGGTACTTGTAGCCTGATTGGCCACTGTTGGAAAGAGGATGCTGAGCTTGATGGCAATTTCTTATGTTCTTATGTTTTTATAATTATTTAGATTTGTTTTAAATAATCCTACCACTCTATAATTAATATCAAGACTTGTACCCATTCTTTAAAAGGTTGAATTATTACAAGTTGAAAACTTGGGGCTGTAACACTAATTGTACAGGTTTCAAATAATCACATTCCCCTTCAAACTTCCCTTCATTGTTAATATTCAAAATGTCCTATTCCAGCCCTTAAAAACCCAGAATCAGCAATCCTCAGTCTTATTTGCCAACCCATCTGCGAGGTGTTATTGAAAGTTACTTATACTTTTTACTTTTTTTAAGTGAATTGAATTATGAAGATTTTTGACAGATGAATGAACAGTCAGTAGCTAATGTTGAAGACTTGACAATCGTGCTACTGTTCACAAGTTTCATCCTGTGCTAATTCAACCTTTTTGAGGGCATTTATCAAGACTTGTATAAAAGAATTTTAATCATAAAGAAATTTCTTTTTTTTTTTTTTGTCCCAGGAGCTAGTTTCTGCACTCTTATGGGATTCCACCTCACTCAAAGCTGGCACCTGTTTTTACAATAGCAGCATAAGCTTTCATCTGCAGTTGCCTTTGATTTTTCCTCTTATCTCCCTTCTATCAATCCTAGTCTCTAAAGTGAAAGTTCTCTGACTGTGATGAACTAGGACTTCGTGAACCCATCACAAGTGTATTCTATGCTGGCCAGTAGGCGACTGGGGCTTCTACTACCCATGGGCTGAGATCACTGCTTCTGTAGCATCCCCATTACCAGTCAGTCTGAGAAGAAGAAGCCAGATTTAAAACTGAAGGTACGTTTCCTGCACAACAGTGCACAGCACTGTCACTGAGTCATCTGACTGTGTAAAAATATATAGAATGATTATATTTCTTCTGCCTTTTCTCCTTTGCATTATCTCATGCTTTTGCTTTAGAATCTGGGATAGCATGCATCATGTTAGGGCTGAGGACCCGGCTTGGCTGGGGAACCCCCACGGGAATAGTCCAGGATTCCAGGGGCAGACTATACTAGGGGAGCTTTGGCCTATACCAGCCACCTTCCCCGCAGGTTGAGCCCTTGGGTTCTGGTGGCTGGCAGCACTTGAACAAGGGAGGAGACCTAAGTCTAAAGCTGGACTGGAATCCAGAGTGGAGACAGAAGTCAAGCAGGACTGAATTGGCAGGCTGCAGGGCTGGAGGCTGATGTCGGTTGGGACTGGAAAAAGAAGCCAGAGCATACTTGGGATGCAGGCTGCAGGGCTGGAGGCTGATGTCTAGTGGGTCTGGAGCTCAGGCGGGAACCAAGGTCTGTGATGTAACACTACAAAAGTGGAAAAAGACAGGAGTTACTAATACTGCAGGCTAGAGACAGGAGGCTTGGGAGCCAGGGAGCAAGGCAAGCTTCGAAACAGGAAGCCACCAAGCAAGCTAGAATACAGGAAGGCTAAGGAAGCCACAAGACAGAAGGCTACAGAGAGCCACAAGAAACGAGGAGCCAAGCAAGGAGCTGAGCAAACTCAGACTCAATGACAAGGCCCAGAGTGTAGACTGAGGGAGGGCTAAATAGGCAGAGATTTGCTGAGTCATGAGGTCACCGAGACTAGATCTGGAAAGAGGGTAGGTGCAGCTCCCAGAGGACCTCTAGTGGTTGCAAGGCTGCATGACAAGCAAAATCATAACATGTCAAGGCAATGATGACAATTGCTTCATTATCATTGTATTATGAGGTAAGAGATGACCTCCTTTCTAGCTATCAGAACTGATTCTTTCTTAAAGCTATGCGTATCTAGCTACTTACCACCTAGAATTTACATGTCGCTTCTCTTGCGTACTTCTTGAAACTGTTCCCCCTACAATGGGTGTCCTCTTATTTTAAGTTTGCTGCAGGTTATTGCAGTTATCCCTGTAGTTTGGTATAAATGAGTTAAATGTCTTAAGAAAGAGCCCTCCATTAAATTAGGGCTCCTTATTATGTATTTATGACATGAAATTAATAATACTTAGAATGGGCAAGGAATCTGTGACCTGCCTTATGCACTGGGTGTGATCACCTGGGTTTCAGCCAGCCTATCCTTATGAAAATGCAAAAAAAATCCAGTTCCAGCTAGGCTTGTTCTGTGCTAAGTCTTATGACATTTCAGGGCTATAAGATTGCATTAACTTTGTATTATAACAGTATTGTTTAATTTTAAGAAACCTTCTGGGGTAAATTTTCAAAAGGTTCTACTTGCCTAATTTTGAAAGTTAAGAAACTAGATTCAACCTTCTGAAAAATTATTCCCATTCTGTGGCTAAATACTGTATAATGTATTTTTTTTTAACTAGATGGCTATCTTTAGCCACTCAAAATATGTGTTCCCGGGGGCATGGTTTGGTCACGGTGGTGAGGAAGAAGTGAAAGAGACTATTACAGTCAGATAATATGAATTTTCACCATTGGCCAGCTAAGCTTAATAATTGAATATGTTTGTGAGCATGGAAGAGGCTTCAGCCTTGCTGGCTAATTTATATGAATTTTTAGCTGCAACATAAACAGCTAATTCACTTCTGAGTGGCTTGTTGAAAATGTACCCCTATGTTTTTATATTTATGAAACCTGATGATACTTCTGAGGTAGAAAGTTAAATGTGGCTTTCTGTCTCTGAAACAGCATCAGACTTTGCAAACACACAATTCTATACAGCAAGAAACATATGAAAAAGAATGAAGCCGACATTCAGTGTTGTTTCTCCTGCGAAGTTTCGAAATAGCCAGACAAATGGGATTTGAAAATTCCACCCTGTCGACTGGCCTCAAGATAGCAGGATAACATTATCCAGCTAAAAAATGATCTGGCTGGCTTGGTGAGAGAGCGAGGGAAGTATACTCAGTTATCATGCTGATTTTCAGCGTTATCTGGCTAATTTACCCAGAAAAGTTTAGGACTGTTAAATAGCCAAGTATATTTAGTGGCTCAATGTTATGATTCTACTTTTTCAGCATTGCTTTCAGAGCAATGCTGCAGGAACCGAAAGTGGGCAAGAGACTACTGCCCCTGGCTGGATTTTTTTTGCTGATCTGAGAGGGGGGTGTTCCAGAGTAAGGGACAGAGGATAGAGGTTGTGGATGGGTGAGAAGGGGGAAGAAATAGATCATTTGATTTCTGGGCAAAACAGGAAAGAAGGGGACCTTGCGAAGTGAGCACCCACTGCTTAATATTTTTTTTTTAATTGGAGGGTTGGGTGAGTGCGAGGAGGGTTAGGTTCTATGGCCCCCAATTATTTGTAACTGTTTTCTGGATTGGGAAGCTGGGTAATTTAGTCTTAAAGCCCAGAATGTTTTTGTATGTGTATCATTTGAATATATATCCAATTAGATGGTGATTATTATGACCAGGCAGCCAGATAATTTTAAAATCTAACCAGTTCTGTTTGAAAATAGCTGGTTAGGTTTTAAAATTATCTGGCTATATATAGGCAGATATACTCAGTGGGACATTTATCCCACTGAATATCTTTGACAAGTTTTCTAGCTAACTTTAGCCAGAAAACCTGGCTACTCGCTAGGGTTTCCTGATAACTTGGCCATTTGCTAGGGCTTACTGAATTTTGACACCTCTGTATCTTTCATCCTTCTTGTTTAATTTATTCTGCTGTGATTTGATAATATCTGGATAACATGAATTTATAATGTAGGGAATAGGGCTATCTTTCCAGTGTGGGGCCCGAGAAAGTATAGGACCCAGAATGGTTGCCCCTGTTCGCCCCTGCCTAAGGTCAGCCCTAGTCAAGTGGACTTGGGGAAATCCACTGCTTATCCTTTGGAATGAGCAACAAGGAACTGAACTGGATCTTCTCTTTGGGATCTGCTGGGTACTTCCTAATAACTAGGATTGCCCACTGTTGAAGACAAGATGCTGGTCATGTTGGACCTTTGGTCTGACCCAGCACAGCATATTTTATATTCCTATGTGTATATGAAGAATGTGCCCCTGACTTTAATAAGATCTTCTATCACTATTTAACAAAGGACCAGTGTGAATCTACCAAAGGCTTAAATAAACTGAAACTAGCTGTGCTGTTATCTTAACACAAAATGGGGTAGATTTTAAAAAGGTGCGCATGGGCACACACGTGCGCGCGCTACCCGGCGCACGCACATGTACACCTGATTTTATAACTTGCGCGCGCAGGTGCGCGCAAGTTATAAAATCAGGGGTCGGTGTGCACAACGGGGTGCACAATTGTGCACCTTGTGTGCGCCGAGTCACACTGCCTTCCCCCGTTCCCTTCCCCCTAACCTGACCTTCCCACCCCTTCCCCTAACCTTTCCACCCCTAGCCCTACTCTATCCCCCCCAAATTTTTATTTTACCTTTTGCATCTGCCTCTGGGCAGGCGCAAGTTGCACTCACCAGCAGCCTACCGGCACGTGATCCTTCGACACAGCGGCAATGGCCGCTGTGTCGAAGGCCTCTGGCCCTGCCCCCGCCCCACCCCAGATCATCCCTTTAGTAAAGCCCCGGGACTTACATGCGTCCTGGGGCTTTACGCTCGTCGCCGGGCCTTTTAAAAATAGGCCCGGCGCATGTAACCTTTTAAAAATCCGGCCAATATTATGACAGAACCTTCTTTGGGTAAAAGGATTTTACTGTATGAAATAGTTTGAAATATTACAGAATATTCTGAAGGAACATTTTCAGTTTGTTCATGTAATTACTATATCAAGCTTTACCGTACCTACTTTAAACAAACAAAAAAAAAGGATTTGCCAAAGAAGTGAAGCAACATAATATAGAGATACTTAGAAGTCTTCCTTTGTGTATGCCTTCAGTGAAGAATATTGCTATAGTACATAATATTAATAGCAAGAACTGATCTCAGAACAGAGATCTCCAGTTGTTGTACACTCTGTAGATTTCAAGAAACAAAATAAAATGATTAAAAAAAGTGCATTTTTTTTTCTTTTGGTGACTAAAATCTAATGATGCCATGGCTGAACTTAATTGATACTGAATCAGAATTCAATTTTTTTTTTCATTCTAGCCAGCAAGTACCAATAACAGTGATGGATGATAGTGTAGACTTTTCAGATAAGCCCAGTAGTAAAGTTCAGTTATTATCTGGTCTGTTAAGGAGCAGTTTCATTGTAAATTCTTGTTCCACTTTTACAGGACAGACTTTATAGACTTTTATAGCAATGCATTGGCATGTGAATCAGAATATAGCAATGACAATGAGATGCACAGTGGTTGCTGGAAGGCTTTTCCTGGAAGGTATATCAAAATGTAATTATGAAAATGTAATGAGTGATATTTTATTTTTCCACCTGAAAAAAATTCTTGCATCTCCTTTTGGCTTAGTCTACCAGAACAAAGATTGGTTTGTAAGTGAACATTTATAAATTCCACCCCCCCCCCCCCATTGAATATAACAATTATAGTAATTTCATATAATTCTCAAAAATGTCACCAGGCAATTAATTATCAATGAATCATTAACGAGTCTAACCTGCAATACCTACTAGATAGGTAATGTTTACAATTTACTATCAATACTTAACAACATTAAAAATAAAATATGATGGCAAATAAGGACCATAAGGCCCATCCAGTCTGTCCAATGTCATTCCTGGTTCATTGCCATAGAGCTCAGCTGATATCTGGGTTTGCCTTCACTATTTCGCAACTGCAAATTTCAACAAAGAATTAACAATCATAGGTGGAAATTAACATAAACTGAATACATTGAAGCTATATGTTGAAATTACTGCAATCTGTAATTAACTTTCTTAAATAGCAGAAGGGAGGGGTAAAGAGATATAGCTGAATCATCTCTAAGCAAAAATGATATTTAGATTATCAAGTTAAAACTCAGTCCGTACAGACCTGCGATCTCAAAATAGCTAATACTGTACTCAATGTACTGAGGTTTACATAGGTGTATACTTACCTGTAAAGACCAAATAATACTTTCTTATGTGCTTATGTTCCTTTGCCACTCCTTGTGACCTTGTGCAAGTCACTTCACCCTCCATTGCTTCAGGGTAACTCTATCCACCTCCCCCCAACCCACCCTGAGTTGAAAGTGCCTCTCTTACCAAGGGATGTATATAGAGTGTCAGATTGGCCCTTTAAAAGAGGTTCTCTGGCTCCCCCCTCCCCCAGTCTCTTGTGAGTACACACATAAAGACTCCAATACATACACACAGTAGGGATATTTTAACTGGTACACATGTACTTGTATGCACAATATAAAAATCCAGTGTAATTTTGCTCGCATGCCCAATATACACGCTTATGGGCACACATGCGCTCCTTTTAAAATATATTTGTTAGGCTGCTATTTTACACATGTAAATTTGACAATTTAGTCATGTAATTTACCTCTGCAAATGATCTTGCATAAGTGACGAAAACATATTTATTGTGTAGTATTGGTTGAATAGGAGGTCTGGATGAACTGGTGGGAGTTCAGGCTGAAGAACTAAGAGTCTCTTTAACCTGGAAAAGACCTTGGTGAATTGGTGGAGTAATTGATAGACTGATTAATTTCATTTTAATGCACATGTTTTAAAATATATTGACTTATGCACATAAATCTGGTTTTACACAATTCCTACTTTATTTTCTCATGTAAAATATATGTGTGTATATTTTCTAAATAAGTAGGAAAACTACACACATTCAATGTATAAAGATACTTGTTTTCAATGCATTGCATGTATTCGTTTGTAAGCAATCATATCTGCATACGTTGCAGAGTAGAGATCCGCATATTTTATAATATGCATGTATGTGACATGCGTGGGTTATAAAATACTATTGTATATCTATGCTGCCACAATGTGCAGTTGTTTGAAAGTTATCCTCCCTGACTGTAAGCCCTCTGGGGACAGAAAAATACCTACTGCACCAGAAAGTAACTCACCCTGAGCTACCAATGAAAAGGCATGAGCTAAATCTGAAAAAAAAAATAGAAATACATTTCAAAGCAGGTTTATATGCATGTCTCTTTGTGGATGTCCCCAGTACATGTGTACACATTTACACAGGAAGTTACGCCTGCTTCTGAGCAGGCATAACTTTCTGCATGTACTTTTATGTGCATTCTTTTGAAATTATGTTTTTAAATGCTTTCCCTGCCACAACTCTACCCCTTAGAATTCTTACTGAGAGTGCTGGGAAAAGTGGGGAATGAAATCCATCCCCCACTTCCTGTCAGAGCACTCAGAATTCTTTCACCTTCCCTCTGTTCCCCCAACCAGACACACACATACTTTTTACCACCATTCTGCCACCACTCTGGATTCATCCTACCTATTGTTGACACTCCAGTCCTCCTCCAGAAGCACTCCAGCTGTTGTTGTGTGCCACATATGCTGGGTTCTGGGCCTGGCCTCCTCTGCAAGCCACTGCAGACAGTCTGGCTTCCCTTACACTCTATCATCCCCTTTCCATGCTCAGAACTGTGAGAATGAGGGGTTTAGGAATGGCATTCTGTGTGGATAGTGGTTGAGAAGCTGGGGTAGGTACAGAAGCATTGTAGTCAGCATTAAAGCATGGGAGAAGGTGAGCATGGGAAGCCCCAGAGAAGTGGAAGTAGATGTAGGATTGGGGTGGAGGAGTAGTGGCCTTAGGGTGAAATGAAGGGAGAGTAGTTTCAAGGGGGATGATAGTAGAAGTGAGATATGGCAGGGAAGGATTTTGCTGCGACTTTGATCTATCTTTTCAAAAGAGGTTTCTCAAGCTATTTTAATCTGTGGCAGATTTTTCATGGGTTTCTCAAATCAGGTGGTGAACTCTTTATAAAGAAATCTGTACCAACCTGTGTGGCAACTTATATTTGGTATGCTTCTTCCAAGGAAGCCTTTGCCATTTCAAGATAGCGAGCGCTACAAGGTTTCCAAATGCTGTATTTAAAGAAACACATCCTATTTATTTCAATGTTGTTCCTGAATTGAAGCTGGCCTCATTTTTCCAGACCTCTTAATCTTTTGATATTTGTTTATGCCACATATTCTCACCTTAAGTGCAATAAAAGGGATATTATCAGTGTTAGAAATATTAATGAGATTATATAGATATTCTGCTTTGTATTGTATTATTCTTGAAAATCTAAACATCTGCTCTCTGCCAGTTTTATTCCTGTACCTAGCTACATATATAAATGAGAAAATATGTGTAACATCACTTCCATTTACTCAGTCTTAAAGCAAAGAAGTTACAAACTGTGAGGCCTAAAAGTAAAAAATCTTGACTTTATCTTTTAGGCTCCTCTCTCACCTTCTGTCTCCATCCTTCTACTACTATTTTCTCTCTTTTTAAGATATATTTTATTTATTTTATTTATTATTTTTATATACCGACATTCGATCTCAATTGAAATATCACACCGGTTTACATTCAGGTACTGTAGGTATTTCTCTATCCCCAGAGGGCTTACAATCTAACGGGCGGATTTTAAAAGCCTTGCTCGCATAAATCCACCCGGATTTACGCGAGCAGGGCCTTGTGCGCCGGCGCGCCTATTTTCCGTAGGCCGCTGGCACGTGCAGAGCCCCGGGACGCTCGTAGGTCCCGGGGTTTTTGGAAGGGGCGTGTCAGGGGCGGGACCCGATGACGCTGTGTTTCGGGGGTGGGGCGTGGCATTTCGGGGGTGGGACCGGGGGCGTGGTGCCGGCCCAGGGGCATGGTCCAGGCCTCTGGACCAGCTCCCGGGTCGGAGGACGGCGCGCCAGCAGTCCGCTGGCACACGTAGATTTACATCTTCTTCTCGCAGGCGTAAATCTATGGACAAAGGTAAGGGGGAGGGTTTAGATAGGGCCGGGGGGGTGGGTTAGGTAGTGGAAGGGAGGGGAAGGTGAGGGGAGGGTGAAAGAGAGTTCCCTCCGAGGCCGCTCCGATTTCGGAGCGGCCTCGGAGGGAATGGAGGCAGGCTGCTCGGCTCGGCGCGTGCAGGCTGCCCAAAATCGGCAGCCTTGCGCGCGCCGATCCAGGATTTTAGAGGATACGCGCGGCTATGCGCGTATCTTATAAAATCCAGCGTACTTTTGTTTGCGCCTGCTGCGCAAACAAAAGTACGCGATCGCGCTGTTTTTAAAAATCTACCCCTAAGTTTTGTACCTTATCACTATTTCCCAGTTCTACTCCAAGCCTTTAATCTCATGCAGCTTCGCCACTCATCATTCATCCTTCATGTCCTTTGTCCTGCTTATCCCACTCTAACCCCCTTCTCCAATCCTTACCACCTATTCTCAAATCCCTCTGTATTGCTTCCTCTAGCCTCACATCTCCAACTTCTAATTCATCCCACCACTAACCATCCTCTTTCTCCCAGTATCTGCTTCCCCATTTCCCTTTCTCTATTCCTCATCCCTGGACACTTGTCCCCTCTTCTTTGCCCTGCATCCCAAATCCTTCCCCTTATCCCTAGTCCCCTCCCCTTCTCTGCCCCAAATTCCTGGCTCTCTTCTTTTCTACCCACCCTCAATCCTCTCTTGTGCTCCCACCCTAGTACTTTCTCTCTCTCCATCCTCTCTTTTGCTTTCGCTCTTCTTTCCTTCCCCACATCTTTTTATTCCTTCCTTTCCCCATCTTTATCTCTCTCTCCCATCCCTTCCCTATCTTTCCTCTCTCTGCCTCTTCTTTCCCTCCCCCATCTGTCCTTTCCAGCTCACTTTGTTTCCCCTTCCCCATCCTCTCAATCCCCATGTTCCTCCTTTGTTCTCTTTTCCTCCCTTGATTTTCTCTCTCTCTGTCTCCTTTTCCTCCCCATCCACCCTTTCCTTTGACACCTCATCTCATTCTGTCTCCATTCCCAGCCAATCCTCCCTCCCACTTGTTGGCTGGCAGGAGGAGGAGATTGGTGCTCCATGCCATGTCTGTATAAGCCTCCTCCTGCCACCCGGGCCAGACATGAGGTTTGAATTGTGTTAGACATCAAACATATCTACGGTGTCCTCTGTAGTTCAAACCCAGGCATCAGGAAAAGACAAATACAGCATGAAGCTCCAGTCCTCTCCTTTTCCTGACAGCTGGCATAGAGGAGTGATTGGTGAGTGGATCAACCTAAGGACTGGCGATGATGATGATGACGGGACTGGGGGAAGGAGGGAAGAATTAGTGGTTGGCTGGAGTATTAGCGGAAGGAGGATCAATACATGGGGAGAGAGGAAGAAGTGAGGCCCTGTGCACATGTCTTTCATGTGGTTCTGCAACCTGGCTGGTTTTCTTCTCCCGTGACTGCCCCCCCCCCCCCACTCCCCATTATGTCAGTTTCCCATTATTCCAGAGGATATAATAAATCCTACAGCAAAGGTCATATTTTTCAACTTTTGTCACAGCCATAGAATCTCAGGAAACCAGGAGCTGTAACTACAATTTATGAAAGCATAGTAAGGTCAATATTCAAAAGCCAGCATAATCAGCCACTTATGTGGCTAAATTCTAGCCAGATAACTAATTATCTGGGGGGTGTTCCGGGAGCGGGCGGGAGACATTCTGGGGAGGAGGGGAGTTTGCTGGATATTCAGCAGTCTTAATGACTAGATCACTGAATATACTTTGCTAGTTAGCTGGCTAAAGTTAGCCAGCTAACTAGCTGAGCTACATAGCAGCTGAAAATGAACCCCCAGTATTTTTAGGTATGTTTAATTATCTATACATATATTAAAGGCTTATGTTGGTCATGCTGTTTTATCTGTCTGTCTGGTGCACTGTGCAAAGACAATATGCTCTGTCTGCTAAGACCTGCCTCTCAGGCAATCACACAGACATACAGACTCTCACACACCCACACCCACATACACAGGCTCTTCTCTTAATGTGTTGGTACGTTAAAAAAAAACATTTATCTGTTCCATTTCTGTTAGGTTTTGAAAATGTACAACAGTTGTGAACCAGAAAACTCGAGAATGCTGGGTCTTTTTCTTTAATATGCTGTGTCTGCAAACCCCTGATTTTCAGGCTCCCACACACAGGCACAGGCATGCACATGCACACGTAGGCATGCACACATAGGCACACACAGTGGCATGAATACACATAAGAACATGCCATACTGGGTCAGACCAAGGGTCCATCAAGTCCAGCATCCTGTTTCCAACAGTGGCCAATCCAGGCTATAAGTAAGTACCTGGCAAGTTCCCACACATATACACACGCACACATACATGTACACAGGCTCTTACACACACAGGCTTCTATGTACACACACACTAGGGGCATGCTCTTCAGCTAGATACTTTCTTCAGCTGCCATGGGATGGGGTTCTGCAGTGGTCCTGTCCTTCTTTGGCTGTCGTGGGATGGCAATCATGGTGGCCATCCTGCAGGCCTCTTCCTCTGGTGTCAGGTAGCCCTGATTGCGTGAGCCTGAGCCCTAACCCTCCCAGTCCCATTCATGGTTATGCCACTGTTGTGGGTTATGAAATGTATACAGGAAACAGTAAAGCTTACTGGTCAAGTCTCTCAGTGAAGGAAGGTAAATAGTGTAGTGCCCCAGGGATCTGTACTGGAACTGGTGCTTTTTAATATTTCTCTGTAACAATTTCTATTTAGTGCTTTCTGCAAGTGGGCAATGAGAGATGTCTAATATACTGTCAATGTGGTTTATAGAGAAAGTGTTTGTATGCTTTATATTACTTAACAAAATAAAACAATATTTATCATTTTCATTTTTGTTTGATTTTAAAAGTTATAGCTGTTAGGGACAGACAGCCCTAGCAATATCAGGCAGTTTTTACTAGTTCCATATATAATATTTAATAAAAATAATAAAAATTGCATGCCAAATATTTTAATAAAGTTGTTTTGTAGCACATTACACATTTTATCTGATTAGTGTAAATAATGATGACAGTCACTCAAGTTACACTGTTCATCTGCATTAACGGTCCGGTCTGATACATTTCAGTTGAAATCTGTTTCTTGTATTAATGTGCCATTTTTATTTACCTTTCATGCTCAATAAGTTTTTAAACCAAATTCAAATTGCAAAAATGAATGGTCTTTAACAATTCTGGTTAAAGACCAGTTAAAGACCAGAACAGATATTTAAAAGAAAAAAAAGGTTCGGGAACCAGGCTTCAGTACATGGAAGAGAAAGTTTAATTTAAACCTAACTATGGATTAATCAGCTGAAAGGATTTAAGGTTCTTCTTTCCAGGACTAAGAGGCTGAGATAATAAAAATAAAGTTCCAATTTGAGTGTTTACAAGAACTTTCATCCAGACCAGCATCCAATATTCTTTATAACTTAATATGTTAGAAGTTTGCATGCAGCTAGCACTGGATTATAAAGTCAAGGTACCTTTACTGATGCCTGATTTGTAATAGCACCTTTGGAAGGGAAGAGAAAACAATGATATTATCTGCATAATCCAATTGCAGTTAGGTAACATACAGATAGAGATAATGTGACTCACTTTAGTTCAAATAAAAGGTTGGTAGGAAAATGAATTTTAGTTTATGAGCCTCAGCAAATCTACTGGAATTTTTTTTAGGTCACTGCTCTAGCCACTGGATTACAGCTTTGTCCTTCTCTATATAGCCCTGCTCGTTAAAAAACAAGCAGCTCGGTTTGGAATCACCAACCATTTCAAAGCAACCTGTAAACTCAGTTTGTTAAATAAAAGCAATAAAATATGAAAAAAGGAGAAATAACCTTCAATTTTCTGTTTTAAAATTCCACCACTTTTCAAATAGTTGCCATGGAGATCTGATTTATCTGCGTTGCAAATTAAAGTTTTAATCACTAGACATTTTGGAATAGAAATATTGTGGCCTTGCATGTGGGAGAGAAGATTAAAAAAAAAAGTTTATTTTGAAGGTCAAGTAACTGAAAAGCTCTGAACAGCTGAATTATTCTCACAGGGCTATGCAAGTCGTAGATTATCTACAACCGCCTTAGGCTAGAGGAGTCAGCACTAAACCTGTCAAACTGGCCAGGCACAGAAAGTCGACAGAGGAAACATCCTTGGGTGTAGGCCTTCTAGCCAACTTAAAAATAATTTTAAATAACAACCTTCAAAATAACACCCACCCCCGAAAAATACCACCTTGCACAATTCATTTTTTACAAGTGTTAAACCTTCCTCCATTCCAAGAACATCAGCCACCTATTCTGTTAGGCCCAACAACTAACACTGCTACTTAAGTCCACCTCTCAGGTGAACCGCCCTTCTCCTTGTCCCTCCCAACCTGGGAAAAATGATGGAATTATGGGCATGAAAATCCAGGCAGCCAGGAAAGGCTTAATCTAGAGGCTTAGACAATAGCTTTTAAATAGCCACACGGGCACACATATATGTGTGTATGTAGGCTCGCATCCAGAGACATGGTCATTTTACAACATATGCTTGTATATGCGCACATGTTATAAAATAGACTGAACACGTGTATATGTGCGCACAATTTTATATGGTTGCGGGCATATGTGCACAAATGTGCATAAGTGGGGGGAATTTTATAAGGGACACGTGCCAAGGCCATTACTAGTTTTCACAGTTCATTCCCAGTTCACTCAGTTAAGCAGTAGGACTTCCAAAGCCCTCTAGGTTATTAACCTCCTTTTCACCCAGTTAGCCCTAACCCTTAAAACCCCACTAACTAACTAGCCTAGTTTTTTTTGTCTTATTACTAACATGCTATCTAAAGCAGTAGTAAAGTTATGAGGCAGGGGACCCTCGTGCACACTCGTGCACATAAATACTTATGCGCACATTACATGTTAAAGACACGGACATGCATGTTGATGAGGCTACTTTGAAATTGCCTGCAGTGTAAAAATAAAATGCGTGTCTAAAACGCACATTTTTACGCAAAAAATTAATGCCTGACTAGAGCAGGTGTTAATTGCTGAGCACTCTCAAACTTTGTTCAGAAAAGCAGAAAATCCTCCATTTCTGTACATCCTACTACTTAACACTGTTGCGATATTAAGTAAGTGGAACAAAATCTTTAAACAAGTTTAAAAAAACAAGTTTAAAAAAGTGCTGGTGGTCGGGTTCAAGAAACGGACACTCAGTTAACAAGAGTCCGTTTCCTGAACCCCTGGCTGTCCATCAATTAGGAAAACGGACGCTGATAAATTCGGCTTCTGTTTTCTAAACCGACGACCACCAACCGCTCGCGGGCTCCCTTTGTCGAGGAGGTGCTAGGGGCGCGCACGTGACCCTAGTGCCTCCTTGACAACATGATCACTAATTTAAATATTGCATGGTCCCCCCCAGGAGAGGTGCCTGGGGGCACATTAGGAAAAGTGGGTGCTGAATACTCAGCGCCTGCTTTCAGCACATTTTAATTAAATCAGCCCCATGGTTATAACAACTTTGGAGGAAAAATAAGACTTCCCATAAAAGAATGAACAGGAACAACTCAGTATACCTTTGTAGACAGAAGGGACAGCAGCTACTGTAAAGTAGCAAAATATGTCATGTCTTGTGACCAGGCTAGAAACATAATTTGGCCAGAGACAAATACTAAACCTCACCAGAATGCTGGAATTGTTGGCTCCCCATCTGTTCCTGCAAACACTTCAAGCTTCTCTTACTCACCTCCAAATGCATTCACTCTGCAGGTCCTCATTACCTTATCTTCTCTTCACATTCCCTGCAACCTCCCACATGAACTCCATTCATCAGATAAGCCACTGTTTGTTTGTGACCATCTTCTCCACTGCCAATTCTGACTCCGCACTTTCCATCTTGCTGTGGCATTTCTATGGAACAGACTTCCTGAATCAGGAAATCATGCTCCCTCACTGGCAGTATTCAAATCTAGGCTAAAAATTCACCATTTTGAGGCTGCTTTTAAATCTTAACCGCATCTCTATCATATATTTCTCACAGTTTCATGTTTGTCATGTGTGTTTATCTTGACTATATTATAAGCTCCATGGAGCAGGAACTGTTTTTTTTTATGTGTATCTGTACAGCAGTACATACATCTAATAGTGCTTTAGAAATAATTACAAGTAATGGTAGTTTTTAAATTGTCTTCTGTAATTTGGGAGGTGGGAAACATTCACTCTTTAATTTTAAAAGCAGTATAATCTCTACCTCATAGTATATTGTGTTATTGTATTGTTTTGAAAAAAAAAAAAAAGAACTTAAAATGTTCTTACCCTTAATAGCACAAAGTCTCTGTGGCATGCAGATGAACTAGTATTTCTGAGCAGCAGAGGGCTTGATTTTGTTCTACAGTTTACTAGAATTGTCCCACCTGAAGAAATTGCCTTAATGGTAATAATTTACTCTTTAAAGAAATTAACTCTATGAACAGTACCCAAGAATGAAATGTTATGTTTCACAGGTACTGCTCATTTAAATGTGAATGAGGATATAAAATAGTTGTTTAAAATCTTCCTTAGGTTAACCTTCTCTGTGAAACTCATGGCACTGGTGTCTTGAATGGAAAAGATTAAATCCAGTCTAGTCTAAAAAAAAAACATTTTTGAAATAGCAAAAGCAATAAAGTTAATAAATGACATAACCGTCAGATTTAAGAAAATATATCTAGGTCCTGTAAAACAGTTGCACGTTCTAGTTCGGTTTAATGATTACCCATCATTCAGCACACAAAAAGATGGATGGGTAAGCAATGAATGGAATTATGAATTTCCCCAGTGATATTAAACCTGACAAAGTTCTTAAATAAGCTTGATGCAGAGAAGTCAGAAAGACTTTTTGTTAGTAAAATAACTTGACGGAGCTGTCAAAAAGCATCCTGCACAGCTTCAACTGACCAAACATTTCAGGATGAAACAGCCTAAATGAAGCACGGTGGTTTTGATGCTTTCAGCAGTAAACTGCTTTTGCTGCTTTGGCAGCCCCTGATTTTGCATACATTAATCTCTAAAATTTGCAGTGTCACCAAAAGTATAGAATATTTAATTTCTGTACAAAGTCAATGGGGCACAAACACTACAACAGCATAAGCAGTCATAGAAGATATTTGGAAAATGTGAATTTCTATGCATTTTGGATTCTTAGGTTTTTTCAACTGTTTACTGCTCAGAGATGTTTCCTTTATGCATCAATTGAAGACAACCCACATGGCTGTATTGACATACAGGCACCCACCAGTTCCATTTGCTGCTACTCTTTTCTCCATGTTTGCAGTATTGTTTATGGCTTGTCCTCTTCTGAAGGACTAGAATCATTGTAACTTCTCAAATCCCACTTAGGGATCAAAAATATACTCAGTGGTCAGTTCCAGCTCAAGATCATGCACTACAAGAGGCAGGCAATAGAGAAGAAAGAAAGAGATAAATAAATATTAAATTGCTACCTGAACAAACTGATCAGTGGTTGCAATGATCTATGGTGATGGTAGATGCCATCTAACCATTAAAGAAATAGTGTTGGGGGTATAAGAAGAGATGGAGGGACTACATGAGGGGGTGAAGGAACAGAAATTGATGAGAGAATTAAAAGAAAGAGTTAGAAAGCTAGAAGAGAATAAGATGATAAATTCATAAAAGACTATTAATCAAGTTGACTTAGGGAATAGCCTCTACTATAACTGGCATCAGTAGCATGGCATCTTCTTAGTGTTTGGGAACTTGCCAGGTTCTTGTGGCCTGGTTTGGCATCTGTTGGAAACAGGATGCTGGGCTTGATGGACCCTTGGTCTGACTCATCAGCATGGCAATTTCTTATGTTCTTTGTTCTTATGATTGCAACAAACTGTAAAAAGAAATCATGAACTTCATCTTTGGCTTCAAAGGGAAAATTTGCAATATGAAGTGGATGCTTGGAATTTTGAAATGGCTAAAACTGTATTAAAATTCTAAATATTATAACATGGTTAAGAAGGGTATATAAATATATAGATAACAATCCTAGTGTAAGAATGTTGTGTCAATCAACAACAAAAATATCATGCATATAATAATTTCATAAAATGCAACATTTAACCTTATAAAGGACAATTTTCAAAAGATTTTACTTGGGTTACTAAGCAGTTTCACAGGTAAAATCAGAGACTGAAATTTGTCATCCAGCTCTACAAGTAAAAACACCCATGCTGTTTCTACACTTGGGTGCGTTTGCCTGAATCAGAAAGGAGCAGGGCTAGGTGAAGGGGGACAGAACCAATAGGCAATGTGCTATAATTTAATTTCGAAATTGCTATACGTAATTTATGCTGTAGAGAAAGTGCAAGTCCACTGAATTACCTGTGGTACTGTCCAGCCATAATTTTTCAAAGGGAAACTCTGCATACCCATGGGGCCTGCAAGCAAAGAACTCATTATGATAATTGCATAGCCCAGCCAATGGTTTTCATGAGGCAATGAAGCATCAGAATTAGTGTGATGTAATTTGGGGTTCACTCACTTTATCTCCTGCAAAAACAGTAATTGAATGATAAGGCATCCCATCGTGTTATAGCTCCTAGAATTTAACAAAATAGTCATTTCATGGCCTGGCAATGCTAATTTTTCAGCAGAACTTTTCTTATTCATATTTCTTCTTGAGCTTCATTATTATTTCTTCATTTTTCATATCTGTGAAAAAGGTGTTCAGTGGGGCAATGGGCTGAGACAATGTTATGAGGCATAGATGTCTTATCTATTCCTGAAATCAGAATTCAATCTCTTGTCTAACTGGACATTTATATAACAGAGGAAGTGATTGCAGGAATGGGGGCGGGGGGAGTAATGAGTGGAAAAATGTGTGGCATAGGCAGAAACAAGCTAACTATAACCCTGCTGCTACCATTATAATCATAAGCTCCAGGAGCTTCTTGCATTTTTTTTTTTTTTGGTTTTGTTTATGCAGTTAAAAGGCACAGCATGAAATACAGATATGAATGCCCCAATGTAATGAGGGTTTGACACATTTATGATACATAAAGTAACAAGGGTTGTTAGTATAAGATTTTATTGAGTTTTTCCACAGTCATTAATTAAACTTATGCTCCAGTAGAAACATTGGGTTTTCTTAGATTGTTGGAATCTGGAATAGATTATAAGGTACATAAGCTTTTATTAGGTATCATATGCCTCTTCACAATTCCAGCAGTAGCTTTAATTTAGTGTTTCTTCATTCATTTTTATCTCTATCATGCAGAATATATATATATCTTTTTATATGGAATGCTTTAATCCCTGTGAGTGATGATGGTTATATGGGGGAAGAAACTTGTGGCTTTTGATTCCTCCAGGGAGCTATAGTCCACAGTTACATGACTGCAAAGAAAAAGGACATATTAAGTTATCAAAAACTGTTATACCGAATTATGATAACTTTAAATATATATTGTGTTTTCTGTACAATTCCTTCATATTGCATGATTTCTATATAGCATGACAGCTCTGATATCCCACCAATAATCCATTTTTTATGGTCATTCCATCTTACCTGTTGGCCTGCTTGGGGCTTTCATGTAGAAACATAGAAATATAACAGCAGAAAAAGATCTTATGGCTCACCTAGTCTTCCCATCCATGCACATTTATTATCTAGCCTTAAAATTCCCATCACTCCCTCAGAGATCCCCTGTATTTATCCCATGCTTTCTTGAATTCATTTACCATTTATGTCTCCACCATCTCTACTGGGAGGCTATTTCCTGCATTCACTACCCTCTACCCCCTTTCACCCTCATCCCATGACCCACCTCTAGAGCCTCCATTCCACTGAAAGAGGCTAGCCTCCTCTGTATGAAAACCTTTAAGATATTTCAATGTCTCTATCATATCTCCCCTATCTTGCCTTTCCTCTAGGGTATACATGTTTAGATCTTTAAGTCTAGCTCCATATGCTTTAAAATTAAGACCTCTGATCATTTTAGTAGCCACCCTCTAGACCGACTCCATCCTGTTTATATTCTTTTGAAGGTGCAGTCTCCAGAATTGTACACAGTAATCCAAATGATGTCTCACCAGGGATCTATAAAGAGGCAATATCCTTTCCCTTTATCTGTTGGCCATTCCTTTCCCTGTGCAGCCAATCATCTTTCTGGCTTTTGATGTCACTTTATCTACCTGTTTGGCCACCTTAAGATCATCAGATACAATTACCCCCAGATCCAGCTCTTCTTGCATGCTTAGAATAATTTCACCTTCAATCCTAAATGCATTACTCTGCATTTCTTTAGCATTAAATATTTGCTGCCAGTCTCTAGACCATTCCTCAAGCTACTCTATATCCCTCCTAATGTTTCTCACACTTTCTTGGCAGTCTATCTTGTTGCAGATTTTGGAATCATTGGCAAAAAAATACAAACCTTTCCCAACAATTCTTCCACTGCTTTGCTCATGAATATGTTGAAAAGAACCAATCCTAGGACTGATCCCTGAGGCACACCATTAGTAAGGCCCCCCTCTCCCCTTCCTCAGAGTAAATTGCTTTTCTCACTACCCTTTATCGCCTCCCACTCAGCCAGTTTCTAACCCAGTCATCCAGTCTAGGATCCACACCTGTGTGGAACCATGTCAAAGGCCTTACTGAAATACAAGTACACTATATCTAGTACCCTCCCCAACTGATCCAACTCTATGGTCATACAATTAAAGAAATTGATCAGATTCAACTGATAAGGTTTACCTTTAGTAAAACCATATTGACTTGAATCATTCAATCCAGGGATTCCAGAAACTGCACTATCCTCTGTTTAGCAGCAATTCCAAGAATTTGTTACCACAGAGGTCAGACTAACTGTCCTCTGGTTCCCAGCCTCCTCCTTACTTCCACTTTTATGAATAGGAACCACATCCATACCTCTCTAATCTTTAAAACTACTACAAACTCTAAAGAAGCATTGAAAAGGTCAGCCAGCGGAGCTGCCAGGACTTCTCTGTCTTCCCCCAACACCCTCTAACTTTTCTTGTCAAGGGCCCTTTAAGTCTTGGTGCACAATATGTGCATGCACATAGGGAGACCTCAAGGAGGAGCAGGAAGATGGTGGCATCCGGGTGCTATGCACCACTGTCGGTGGTGTTTATTCATTGGTGGCATCCCTGCCACAGAAATAGGCCACAAAAAAAACAAAGGAAAAGTAAAAGAAAAAATCATTTAACTGTGCTCATGAAAAAAAATTTTTATATCAATTTTCTGTAAAAAAAAAGTTATATTGTAAGACTGACCGTATCGGCAAGCCTGGCGACAACCCCTTAAGATATTCAACAGGGGTTGTCCGGACTTCTCATCATCTACAGTCAACCTTAATCAATTTGATTTTTACTGTTTTTTGAATGTTTTTCAAATATTTTTCAATAATGTTACTAAGTCCAGAGCAATTATTTCCTGTATCAGAAGAGTATTTCAATAATATAACTATGTCCAGAACAATTGTTTCCTATATCAAAAGGACGAGAAAATTAAATAAACTCGACACCCGGCCGATGTTTCGCTACTGCTTCATCAGGAGCGTGGTATTTCCTTAAAGTGTCTCCCGTCGGTGTTGGTTTCATCGGGAGTGAAACCAACCTTTTCATTGCCTGTTTTTGATTGGTTCAATTCCTCCATTTAAATGTCCACTGTACGTCAATGCGGTTGCTGTCTCCTGCAATTCCGGAAGCAAGTTGAGACGGTGTACGTCCATATGAAGGTTTGGCAGTGCTCATCGAGTTTAAGATAAGTAACTTTAAATAAGTGATACAATATACATTTTTTAAGGAGTAAGAAATATATTTATGTTTTAATACAGGATACTTCTGGGCAATTATAAAAAGAGGAGACACCGCCAAAATTTGGCGGGTATTTGAGAAGTAAACCGCTTTTGAATTCCAGCGGATACAAGTATGGGTTTGGTATGCTCCCGGAGAAACAAATATTGATGGGAGACAACATAATCCATTTTTCAAAAATTGTTTTGAAGACATGTTCGGGCAAGAAGGATGTTAGTACACTCCCGGTGAAACCAACACCGACGGGAGACACTTTAAGGAAATACCACGCTCCTGATGAAGCAGTAGCGAAACATCGGCCAGGTGTCGAGTTTATTTAATTTTCTTGTCCTTTTGATATAGGAAACAATTGTTCTGGACATAGTTATATTATTGAAATACACTTCTGATACAGGAAATAATTGCTCTGGACTTAGTAACATTATTGAAAAATATTTGAAAAACATTCAAAAAACATAGTAAAAATCAAATTGATTAAGGTTGACTGTAGATGATGAGAAGTCCGGACAACCCCTGTTGAATATCTTAAGGGGTTGTCGCCAGGCTTGCCGATATGGTCAGTCTTACAATATAAATTTTTTTTTACAGAAAATTGATATAAAAAATGTTTTTCATGAGCACAGTTAAATGATTTTTTCTTTTACTTTTCCTTTGTTTTTTTGTATTTGATTGAATGGAAAAGAATTAGCTCTTTTTTTGCATACAGAAATAGGCCAACCATCTTGGGTGAGTGCAGTGGCTCACAGGGCCATCTCATGAGCCATCAAACATAACAATAACTTAACTCTTCCCCAGGACTCCCCTTGTTTATCTGACTAACTCAGGGTCAGTGAAACTGTCAGGACTTTTGAAACCCTTTCAATATGGATCTCATAAAGTTGGTACAGCTAGCTCATAATTAGTTTTAATCCAGGCTAATGACAGTATAAGATCATTGATAAAATCCAGTTGATGATTTGTAAACAAATCTGTATTTAGGATGTGTTTGTATGTGCCTCATGATACTGTTTTTTTGGTTTTTTTTTTACAGTTCCCTATTTAATAAATCTTTTAAAACAGTTTAAATAATTTTCATGGCTATGGGCACAATTATGAAATAGTGCTACTTCTTTCCCAATTGTTTTTCTTTTCTCTACTTAGGTTTCTATATCTCTTCAAGATTGCAGCAATAAAACACTTGATTTTGGTAACAATAGGCTTTTACAGGATTTACAGCAGCAGTTCGAAAATGATTATACTTTCCTATTTCTTCCAGTGGAAATAAATGATATAAGTGATTTGGATATATTAAAAAATATGAAATAAATAATAAAAACAATTCTGGGTATTTCCCCATTACTTAGATTGTTTTCCCATTTTGTTTGGTTCATTCAGTTTGGATCAGAAGTTCATTTGTTTCATTTAGTTCATTCATATTGTAGCTCTCAAGGGGCTATGCTCAGACAAATGGTAAATGATCCCACAAGGGAAGGTGTGATTCTTTACCTAGTGCTCATAAATGGAGATAATATCTCTAATGTCCAGACAAGTGCCCATCTGAGTACAACTGCTCATTAAATGATATGGTTTGATATTATGAATAAAATACAAAGAAGTCACATGAAGACCCAAGTTTTGAATTTCAAATATACTGACTTTGACAAAAAGAAGATGTACCTGGAGGAAGAACTAGAAGACTGGGAGAAAATGGGTGAAGTTGAAGATCAAAGGGCTAAATTCAAAGGAGCTATTACAAAAGCAATAAATCTATATGTTAGAAAAGTAAACAAAAGCTCAAGGAAAAAGAAACCAATTTTGTTCTCAAGGAAGTGGCTGCAGAAATAAAGGAAAAAAGATCAGCGTTCAGGAAGTATAAAGGATACCACAAAGAGGAACACAGGGAACAATACCTGGTGAAAATGAAGGAGACAAAGAAAGAAATCAGAAAAGCAAAAGGTCAAGTGGAAGAAAGGATTGCCCGTGAGATAAAGAGAGGTGACAAATCATTTTTCAGATATATAAGAGAAAGAAGTAAAGCCCAAAGTGATATAGTGAAATTGAATGGTGAGAAGGAGCAATGTGTCGAGACAGACAAGGAATGGTAGAAATATTAAACAGTTTGGGTTTCACTAAAGAAGTCCCTGGAGAAGGATTATTGCTGGTTGACAAGACTCTAGAAGGAAATGGGCTAGACACAGATCCTTTTATAGATGAGTATGTATGGGAAGAGCTAGATAAACTGAATGTGGATAAGTCCATGGGGCCGAATGAGGTACATCCCAGGATACTACAAGAACTCAGGGATGTCTTGGTGGGTCCGCTAAATGACCCATTCAATAGACCCTTGGAAATGGGAGTGGTGCCACAATATTGGAGAAGAGTGTTGTGGTCCCACTTCATATAAGTGGTAACAGAGAGGAGGCTGGAAAACTATAGGCAGGTTTGCCTCACCTCAGTGGTGGAAAAATTAATGGAGATGCTGCTGAAACAAAGGTTGCAGAACTATCTACAATCCAGTAAGTTGCTGGACCGAAGGCAGCATGGATTCACTAAAGGAAGGTCCTGTCAAACAAATCTGATTGAATTTTTGGTTAGATGACTAGAGAATTGGATCGAGGAAGAACACTTGACATCATCTACTTGGATTTCAGCAAAGCTTTTGATACTGTCCCACATAGAAGGCTTGTGAACAAAATGAGAAGCTTCTGAATGAGCGCCAAGGTGGTGGCATGGATTACAAACTGGTTGACTGATAGGAGACAGCATGTAATAGTAAATGGAACCTACTCTGAAGAGAGAGCCATGTTAAGTGGAGTGCCACAGTAATCAGTGTAGGGACTGGTTCTGTTCAATATCTTTGTGAGCGACATTGCAGAAGGGATCAAAGATAAAGTTTGTTTATTTGTGGATGATACCAAGATCTGCAACAGAGTGGACATACCTGATGGAGTAGGGAGAATGAAAAGTGATTTATGAAAGCTTGAAGAGTGGTCTAAGATTTGGCACCTGGGATACAATCCAAGAAGTGCAGAGTCATGCATTTGGGTTGCAGTAATTCAAAAGAGCTGATGTGATTGGGGAGGGGGGGCGGGGGGAGGCTGATGTGCACTGACCAAGAGTGGGATCTTGGGCTGATAGACTCTGGCAATCTGAAGATGGTGAAGCAATGTGGTAAATTGATAGCTAAAGCCTGCAGAATGCTGGGCTGCATAGAGAGAGGAATAATCAGTAAGAAAATGGAGGTGGTGATGCCCTAGTTCAGGTCCATGGTGAGGCCTTTCCTGGAGTACTGTGTTTAGTTCTGGAGCCCTTATCCCAAAAGGGACAGAGACAGGATGGAGAAGGTCCAGAGAAGGGCTACCAAAATGGTGTGGGATCAGTATCAGAAAAACCTATGAGTAGAGACTGAAGAATATGAAAGTGTATACTCTAGAAGAAAGGAGGCATAGGGGTGAAATGAATCAGACTTTCAGATACCTGAAAGGTTTTAATGATGCACAAACATCAAACCTTTTCTCTTGGAAAGAAATCAGTAGAACTAGGGGTCATGAAATGAAACTCCAGGGAGGATGTCTCAGAACCAACATCAGAAAATATTTCTTTACTGAGAAGGTTGTGGATGCTTGGAATGCCCTTCCAGAGGAGGTGGTGAACTGAAACAGTGAAAGAATTCAAATGGTTATGGGATAAATATTGTGGATCTCTAAAGGCTAAAGGATGGAAATGAAGAAAAGAGTACATGGAGTAAATTGCTGGTGCAGCAGTTATTACACTTTAACCAATAAGCATTGATAGTGTTGATGAAACTCCATCATTGGTCTCTGCTTCAACAGTAGGGGGAAAAGGGGAATTGGATTCATACAGTGACCAATGAGGGCCCCGACCTTTACGGTGTTGGGAAACAAATATGGGGGTAACTTGCTGATGTAGCGGTTACTACCCTTAACCAGTAATCCTTGATACTGTTGATTCAACTCAAACAATTGCTTTCTGCTTCAACGGCAAGGTATAATGGGGAATTGGATTTAAACATCAACCAATGAGGGCCTTGACTTTTATGGTGTGGAAAACTGATAAGCATGGGGTAACCTACAAGGTGCAGCAGATATTACCAAAGGCTTACATGGCAGACTGGACGGACCATTTGGCCCATTTCTGCCATCATTTCTATGGTTCTATGTGTTTTAGGGATGTGCAGAGCAAAATTTTATGTTCATATTTTTTATGTCCGAAAGGGGGTCCCACTTGCGGCCAATATGGACATAAAAAAAATCCAATGAGTTGGGTATATGTACATATGTGCAAAAAAAAAATTTAAACCCCCTCACCCTCCTTAATCCCCCCCCCCCCCAGACTTACCACAACTCCCTGGTGATCGAGCGAGGAGTGAGGACGTCATTTCTGCAATCCTTGGCGAGAAGCATGTGACGTCGGTGGCACGTCGAGTGACGCGGCGTCACGTGATTCCCGGCTCGTTCGCGCCCAAAAAGAACTTTTGGCCAGCTTGGGGGGGTCAGGAGGCCCCCCCCAAGCTGGCCAAAAGTGCTGCCGACGTCACATGCTTCTCGCCAAGGATTGCAGAAATGGCGTCCTCACTCCTCGCTCCATCACCAGGGAGTTGTGGTAAGTCGGGGGGGGGGGGGGATTAAGGAGGGTGAGGGGGTTTATATTTTTATTTTGGCTCAACAATCGCGATTTCCCACATATCGAACATATCTATGTTCGATATGTGGGAAATCCGATCGTTTATGTCGAATCAATTTTTTAAGTAAAAAAAAAATATGAGTTGCGTTTTACTAATGCGGTCAATCCGAATGCACACCCCTAATGTGTTTCAGTTAAATAATTAATTAGTACATCTAATTTTTGACTCTAAGATTTTCCTTCTGAATTTTATGAAACTTGCTGTTAGGCTTCAGCAGCACAGGCAGCAGCCCCCAAAATACCAAGAATGAGATGAATACCCTAGAGAACCAAAAAAAGGAGTAAAGGGCAGTGGAATGAATAGCTCAAGAGGAGAAAAGAGGAACAAATCATGCCAGGGATACCTCAAAGCACAAATTGAGAGGCAAAAACACCAACAGTGGTATGTGCAATCCAAGGTAAAGAGTGAGAGATTATGGCTGCAAGCACACTAAGATCAACCTCTCAAGGAATGCTTGTTGAATATGTTCACTAAGAATACAGTGTCATAATGTCATTGATTCTTTTACACAGAGTTAGCAAGCTGCCCCCATCACAATCAATGATTATCCACTCTGCATGTGCTACAAGAAAAAAATCAGTCTCTCTTATCCTATATGTTTCTTATAGATATTGTCACATACTGCCTACCTGCTGTAGAAAAGAATGCAATCTCATCCTGCTGATAACTGTTATACTGCATCCCTCTGACAGAGAAATTAGTTTCTCCTTCTGCTATCAGCAGAGTATCAATAATTCTGAAAAGAGACCTTGCTTTTTTAAATCTAAAGCTCTTTTTCTAATCTTTTAACTATGAAACTTTGAAGCTTCAAAATCTATGCCTTCTCTCTCTAAGACCTCACAGAGAAATGACCAAGAACAAAATGGTCACTAGCTGCTCAAAGTGCTCTCAGTTTCACATTCACTTAAAAAACAAAACAAAAAAACAAAACAAAACCATGATGTAGTCAATCTGGGCAGCTGCCAGATTGGAAAGGCTAGTTGGAAAAGTACTGAAACATGATTGGTTCTGCTCCTTCTGTGTCCCAACTGGCTCTACTCTGTCTGACTTTACTTCCCCATAGACTTTAATGGGACTGAACTAAATGTGCCAAAAAGGATTTGGATTTTTCAGGATCTGTGTGGTCATTCAGTCCTGATGATCTAAAGAGAACTGAAAAATTACTCATTTGTATGAAATTTCACATTTCAATCATCTGAATGAACATCCCTATGTAGCATGATATCTGAATTGTAAGCATGAGAATTTAAATTTTTGTCCTTGATCTGTGAATAAGGTCAAGCTCAATGCATTCATCCATACAATTCCAGACTCTATAGACATTAGAAAAGTGATTGTAGATTAAGAAAGGGATGATGAGGTTTATGCATACGTCCTTAAATATGATAATGTTCAACACCATTCAGAATGACGACTGGTCCAAAGATACTCATAGAGGCCTATGTAATAAATGGTGTTACTTCTACTGAACATTGAATGCATGCTTTAGTGAATTCTGGTAAACCAAGGTCCTAATATAGTGTTACTGCACAAAATAAGGTATTAAAAAAATAATTTTAAGTTTGCAGAATTTTACATGTATGACAGATAATTCATTCACATTATTTTCAGGATCAAAGCATACATCAAAACAGTTCACAAATAATAAATCTAATAATAATGTAAGACAAACCTAACAATACTACAAGACAGAAATCATTATTATTTAACCAATAATAAGAAAAGGAAAAAAATGCTATAAACAATATATACTTTGAGCAAAAATAGAAAGAAAGAAAGAAAGTGCAGGGAACTAATCACAAAAAGGTACATTTTTAAAGCATTTAGTTTCCTGACTTAGGGGGTCATTTGTCAAGCTGCAGAGATAATGTGTGGATAATGCATGTCAGAAATAATGTATGGAATTTCAAAATCCATGCATTACCATCCAGCCAAAAAAATGGGAGCAATATGGGTATCTAAATATCTTTGTTAACAATTTTATTATAAATGTTCTCTGTATTTGACTATGGAAATATGTTTTCCTGCTTTTTCTGTTTTATGTAAACCGGTATGATTTGCTTTTTAATGTAAGAATGTCGGTATATAAAAATTATAAATAAATAAATAAACGAACTGATTTGCATGCAAATGCATGAAAATCCACTCATTAATATGGTAATCAAATGACATAGCCTGTATAAAAATTGGCAAGCTACTTTATTTGATAAAAACTTAGGGCTGGATTTTCTAAATTATCGCAGCTCTGTGAATTCAATGGTACCGGGGGGGGGGGGGGGTGAAGCGGGGGCGGGCCTGTGAAAGCTGGCAGCGATCGCACCTCTGCGGTGCAATCACTGCCGGCTTTCGTACCCAATAGCGCCACCGTGAAAGGTGGCGCTATTGGGCGCACTACTGGCAGCGATAAGGTGTCCTACCTTTTCGCCATCAGCAAAGTCATCGCGGAGTCCGCCCCGCCGCCACCCCAACTCCTCCCCTTCCAGTGCAGACTCTGCCCCAATTTATCTATCACATGCGTGCAATCCCTTTAGAAGATGACCCCCTTAGTTTCCCCTCAGAACCTGTAGCCAACTTTCCCTGGGTGCATTGGGTTAGTAATACTCTTGGGTGTTTCCTTAAAGGGGCTATAGAGCCCTAGCACCCCCCTCCCCATCCATAGAGTAAACCCTCTCCCACCCTCTAGCTGCATCCTGAAGTGGTTCCAATGTAAAAAAAAAAAACAAAAACCTGAAATAAATGTTGGATACTGCCAGACCCAGCCCTGCCCCCTGTGTCAAACCATGTCCGAGAAATGAGCCCACCACCTGCCCAGACCTTTTTCCCCAGCCCCTGACTCCCCCAGACCACTTTGCAATATATACCAGGGGGTGAGGGGTTGGGTGGATTGCATCACTTTTTGGAACTGTAAGGGAGCAGGGTTTGGCATCGAGGAGCAAATCCAGGCCGGCAATGCTCCATATTTATTAATGTATTTTTTTCCATTTGTACCACTTCAGGGTGTGGTGGGGAGTTGGGGATTTTTATACTATAGATGGAGAAAGTCTAGTGCTCACTCAGCATCTTTTAAAGATGGAGCCCTAGGATGTAGGGTTGTCATCGTGCAATATTTATTCTCCAGCACTTTTTGCTGCAGTATTTTTCCCTCCAGAGCAAATGCTGCTGCTTAGTAAGTCTCCTCCTTAGGGAGTTAGTCAGTTAGAGCTGCATCTTTGAAAACCAACCTGGCAGAGCAGCTAAAGATGTTCAAAATGTGGAAAGCCCTGGAGGCTTTCTAAAGGGTGGGGGTGGGAGCACTTGATTGGAATTTGGTCAGCTAAGTTGGGCAGTGGGCACTCCAAAATGCCAATTTCAAAGAGACTCAGGAGGCATATAACAGATCCTCTGAAAAATTCTGTTGAGCCCTGTCATGCAATAGCATAAAAGTCTTAAATTTCTCTGGATGAAAGAAAAGATAAAGAATACCATAGGCATCACAGCATTATCAGGTTATAGTAGAGAAAATATTCTCCCCATACTCAATAAACTATCCTTCATGGACAATAATTGTCACCTGTGGGTATGTGTACAGTGAGCAATAGCAGAAAACATACCTACCTGAAGAAAGAAAAAAGTTTTGACCTTATTTTAATTAGTTAGTTACATCTACATCTTGCTAATCCTACTATGTGCTTCAGGAAAGTTACAACAGTAAAACAGCATAAGTATCAACAGTACAGAAAATAAAAATTAATGAAACATTAAATAATCAGATAGTCTAAAGTATATCCCACCCAAAATGCTAAGCAACATTAAAAACAATTATGAACCCACAGTAAAAATTAATTTAAATAATCAGCCATAGCAAAATAAGGCAAAGTCCACCCCAACTCACTAAGGCAACTCATTCATTAATCCAATCTGTATAATTCATTAATTACATAGATTGCAAGCCACTCCAGTTCCCACCAATGTCTTACAGTCTTCCCGACAACATACATTTGTTCACATTTCTGCTGGAAATAAGTTTAAAGAATAAGGTCTTTATACATTTTGGACCCTAGTTCAATTACTAAAGATACTTTAGTGGGAGACAAAGCAAGACCATTTTCAGATAGGTTAGAAACATTTACAGTGGCTCAGCTAATCTGGAAGGCAGAGAGAATGGAACAGTGTTATGCTCTCCCATATCCCCTTCCCCCTTTATAATGTTAAACTGCCCGTCAGGTATATAAAAAGCAATAGCTTTAGAGGGAATAGCACTTTCAGGTATCTTAAGAACTTCTGATAAGTAATGGCAAAAACAAATATATATATATATATATATATATATATATATATATATATATATATATATATACCAAGGAGTAATAGAATCTCAAATTAATTTTTTTAGCATTATTTTCTAGCTTTTCTTATTATTACCACAGATTTCATTATCTTTTCAAAAAAAGTCACAAATCTACTGGAATCCAGAAATTTTTTCCTCAACCTTCACCATCCTTTCTAGAATGTCTTTCACCACTTTATAAGCTTGAAAGAAAAAACTCCGTTTTGATATCAAAATTGTCTTGTTCAGTAACTTTTCTTCCATTCAAAATGGTTACTCCACATGCAGATTTACCATCCATAGATTCCATTGTAATTTCCATAGGAGCTGTCTTCATGTCTTCTCCCATCCATGCTATTAAATACATTATGTTGATTATCCCAAAAAGGTAAAACATGTCCTTGCTGATGTCTGTATCCATACTTCCTCCTTTATTCCACACTCAAGTAAAGGCAAAGCGACATAATGATAGCCTAGTATTGAAGACCCACCCACCCATATAAAATGAAGGTAGAGGTTAAGCAGTGTAGGTTAAGGTCAATCTTACCATAGACCTAAAGGTCACACTTTTGGGACCAGGGCATTTATCTGTCTATATTAATTAAGTAAATATCATGGAAATACGTTTATTAAATAATCTCAAATCATTGCACATGTTGAATTACCTTGGTTGAGTTACCAACATACATTTATTTTCACATCCTGATGTACAGATAGCTGTTAATAAACTGATTTTGACATACTATATATTAATTATAGGGGTAGGCAGAGTTTTGAACCGCATTCAAGGTTATCTTCCTCTAAGCTCTCCAAAACTCTCCCAAGAAAGACATACTCCCCTTCTGATGCTTTCCACAAGTAAGACAATTCATCCTCCATCTTCTGATCTTCTATCCCTACAAAACAAGTTAGGGGTAGAAGCATGAAGCATAGTATAACCCCTTATTTTCCTAATTCCTCACAAAAAAACTCCAAGGCCAAACCATCAGGAGTAAAGACCTTTATAGTATCTTCTACTGGCTTGGACTTCTGCCTCCGAATGGAATCACTTAGTGGTGCTTTGACCTTAGAACTGTACATGTATGCAAGGTATGGCTCAAATTTCAAGGGACTATGTGGTGCTATTCCATGATGGGAGACTGAGCTGGTATGAAGTAATGCACATTCACATAGATTTTGAAAGGTGCGTGCGCTCCCCGGCACAGCGCTGGGTGCGCTGATTTTATAACATGCTGGTGCGTGCTTCCTCGGCACAGCGGCAAATGGCTGCTGAACTGGCCACCTCCAGCCCCACCCCTCTCCACCCCCAGGACCACCTTTTTATCTGGGCCTGGCAGTTCAGCGTGTAATGGGGGTTCCACTCTGCCTGGGCCCCTTCGAAGATGTGCCCAGTGCGCGCAAGTCCCGCCACACGCGTAGCCCCTGATTTTTATGCACGCAGGGGACTAAAAATGTGGTCAATTCCTTCTGTCGGCTTGGGCAGGGAGGGATGGTGGGAGAGGGGATGGGGATTGCTGAATTGGTGATGGTAGTAGGGAGCCCCATCTTGCTTTGGGGAGGGAGAATTGAGAACAGAAGAGGGGGTTCAGAAAGGGGTGAATATGCTCACCAGCCTTTTCATTTTGGGTCAATTAATATGGAGAGGTCATGCTAACTACTAAATTTCAGAGCATGGCTATCCTCAGTTTAGCATTGTTATGTATATTATGAGCTAAATTTTTAAAAGGAACTCGCATGTGCCTATAAAAGAGCACACGTGCAAAGATAAGCTTAATTTTATATCGTGCGTGCAAGTACATGCGTATCATTTATCCTTGCCATGCATATGTGTGCAGCCTTTACACACATATTTTAATAACATGCTTGCATAGGTGACCATAGGAGGGGGGGGGGGGGGAGAGAGAGACAGAAAGAGAGAGCAATATGACACTCTATATATCTCCCACTGTAAAGGGGCACTTTCAATCGGGTGGGTTTTGGGTGGTTGGTGTTACAAGGCTCTACAGACCCTTACACCTTAGGCAGACCAATGTAACACTACTCCCCCTGCCAAAACTCAGCCTGAGTTGAAAGTGTCCCTCCTACAATGGGAAATATATAGAGTGTCTTATTATCACTTTAATAGAGTCTCTCTCTCTCTCTCTCACACCCCAGTGTTCATTCTTGGAAATGCCCTGCCCTTTTTCTGCCTCTTTATTCTTGACGTGTGCACAGGTATATACGCGCCTATTTCCAGGCTTCTGCCCACATACATGTGAATGGAGCCATCATGAGGAACACTTTTAAAATCTACCTGATAGTGTGTTAACAGAAGGTTCAATGTATGGTTAGTACATAGGCCCCATGAGAATTTATGTGCCTTTTCTTAAATTCACAAATATTGGCTAATAATTTTTTTCCTAAATGTTTTTAAGCCCTAAATTTGAGTAAGTCAAACTCTTGGTATGTTCAGATATGTGTATTTTATTCTCCTTACTTACACAATAAGCATCGGTTTTAGAACTTTGTAATTTGCTTTTTACTGGCAGCAACTGAAAACACAAAATAATATTTAAACTGAGTAGATATGAGCTAGAATTAAAAAAGACTCATTATTATATGGTAACTGCATACGGAAAACATTTAATACTTGGCCTATATTGTAAAGATGATGAAGATAGTTGTTTTATATTCAAGTTGCCATTTGAACTACTTTGCTGCAGCTCTGTACTGTGTCCACATTTATTTTTGTAGGTTACTGATTCTGATGTAAAAAAAAAATAATTTGTATATTGTAATATTTGCTTTGGCAGGATGATCTTATCGTTTTTAATAACTCTAAACAGATAACATTTACTTTGCCACAAATGCTAAAGGCATTCTGTTTCTTTTCAATCCTTTGTGAAAATTAGACTGCTGAGTGACAGGCACTCCAAATGTTTGTGAAATAGGTTGCATAAAACTCAAGGATACCTGTAACACACAACAACAGTGTACAGGTAGGGAAAATATGTCAAGGTAACATGCTAGAAAAGCAAAAGTGTATACAGTGTAAAGATACATTTATTTATCTACAGGTCTGAACAAACAACATGACTATCATTGTGCTGAAGGGATGTGCATGACTAACATTTCATTTCATTTTATTTATTTATTTATTTATTTATTTATTTATTTATCACTTTTATATACCGAAATTCATGTAGCAAAATTACATATCACTTCGGTTTACAGTATAACAGTAACAAGCATGTAAGAATGTGATTACATTAAGCAAGGGATATAACATGGATCAACGGAACTGGGGAATAAGGAAAACTAATAAATAATAATAAGATTCTTTCATGGAGCAAAGTCTCAACCTGGCTAAAGATCTATGTGCAAACTAGATTATACTAGAATAACTTAGAGTCAGGGTATGAGGTGCATGAATAGGATTGATCAACTGCAGAGTTGGAATGCTAGTCTGATAAATAGCCTATTAGTTAGAATGAAAAGCTTGTTGTGTGTCATTATTCAGTTTTACTTACCATTTCATGTTGTTTCATTTGTATCAATTCCAAAGCTATATCACTTTTTTTTTGTTTATGTTGTTTATGTTGTTTCTTTTAAAGTCAATGGGGAAAGAATATAACAACATAAGAAGTTGCCTTACTGGGTCAGACTGAGGATCCATCAAGCCCACCTGTTTCCAACAGTGGCCAATCCAGGTTACAAGTATGTGGCAAGTACTCAAACATTAAATAGATCCCATGCTACTAAAGCCGGTAATAAGCAGTGGCTTTTCCCTAAGTCAACATGATTAATAGCAGTTTATGGACTTCTCCCCCAGGAACCTATCCAAACTTTTTTTTAAAACCCAGCTACACTGATTCTCTTAACCACATCCTCTGGCAATGAATCCTAGTGCTTAATTGTGTGTTGAATTAAAAATAATTTTCTCCAATTTGTTTTAAATGTGCTACTTGCTAACTTCATGGAATGCTCCCTAATCCTTCTATTACCTGAAAGAGTAAATAAGCAATTCATATTTATACAATCAAGTCCTTTCATGATTTTATGGACCTCTAACATATCCTCCCTCAGCTGTCTCTTCTCCAAGCTGAACACCCCTAATCTCGTTAGCCTTTCGTCATAGGGGAGCTGTTCCATACTCTTTATCATTTTGATCACCCTTCTCTGTACACTTTCCAGTGCAACTATATCTTTTTTGAGATGCAGAAACCATCTTATTTGGGACTCTAAAGTTGGAGTTTTCCATCCAAGTTTTAAGAAATTTGGCATTAGCATCTGAAGATGCCAAGATTAGGGCAAAGTGGCAGAAAGTATGGCATGAATAATCCACAGCATTGCAAGACAGAAAAGTGGCTGAACAGTTGCATGAATACCTCAAGGCAGCATGAAAAAAGCAAAGCAGCACAAATAGTGACATGAAAAGCTAAAGGTACCATGAGAAGGCCAAAGCAGCATAATCAATTGCATAAAGACTAGGGGTGTGCATTCGGATTGACCGCATTAGTAAAACGCAACTCATATTTTTTTTTTACTTAAAAAATTGATTCGACATAAACGATCGGATTTCCCACATATCGAACATAGATATGTTCGATATGTTGGAAATCGCGATTGGTGAGCCAAAATAAAAATATAAACCCCCTCACCCTCCTTAATCCCCCCCCCCCCCGACTTACCACAACTCCCTGGTGATGGAGCGAGGAGTGAGGATGCCATTTCTGCAATCCTTGGCGAGAAGCATGTGACCCAGGATGGAAAATCTTAGATACTGATATATTTATCTTTCAATACGAGATTCAGCAACTGCAAAGACACAGCAAAGGGAAAGTCAATGTCCAAACCTGACCTCCCATTATCTCCCCTCAACTAATGCTTTTGGAAGATTTCATCAAGACTGTTACAGACTTCCTCCTCTGGCTTAAACCTGCCTAGAGATAGGAAGTTCATCATCTTCTAGTACCTACTAGATGGTCATATTTATTTATTTATTTATTTATTTATTTGTTTATTTATTTATTATTTATTATGAACTGTATCCCTGAGCCAACAAAGGGACACCCAAAGTGGTGGGTACAATCTTTTACTCTATTCCCAGATTTAAGGACCAATTTGCATTCAAGACCACTATGTACTTTCCACTTTGCATGTCTACATGTCAAGATCACTATGGACTTTCTCCAGAGTTTCCTCTAGCTTCTCGTTACTGTTTGACATGTTTTTCCCTCTCATGGTGTCTTGGGGTTTTCATGCTATAATTTGTTCTGCTTTACCCTGCTCATGGTGCTTTCAGGTTTTTGTGCCACTGTTCAGCCACTTTGCCCATTTAGAGATGCCATTTGGTGTTCATGCCACTTTTTGTTCTGCTTAGTGCTTTGCCCCTCTCACATTACCTTGGGTTGCTCATATCACTGTTCATATCATCTTTGTGATACTTTGCCCCTTTCATGGTGCTTGAGTTGTTCATCCCACTGTATTTTTTTGCAACTGTTTTGGTGCCTTGGGCTGTTCAGACCATTGTTTTTTTAGGGATGTGCATTCGTTTTGAACGAATGCGCAATCCACAATGTTTAGGTCCCTATTTGTTGCATTCGTGGGGTTCCAAAACGTATGGCGAACCCCCACGAATGCAACATTTCACTAACAAATAAAACCCCCACCCTCCTGACCCCCCCCCCCAAGCTGGCCAAAAGTTCTTTTTGGGCCGAACGAGCCGTCCGGCGCGAACGAGCCGGGAATCACGTGACGCCGCGTCACTCGACGTGCCACCGACGTCACATGCTTCTCGCCAAGGATTGCAGAAATGACGTCCTCACTCCTCGCTCGATCACCAGGGAGTTGTGGTAAGTCTGGGGGGGGGATTAAGGAGGGTGAGGGGGTTTAATTTTTTTTTTGCACATATGTACATATACCCAACTCATTGGATTTTTTTTATGTCCATATTGGCCGCAAGTGGGACCCCCTTTCGGACATAAAAAATATGAACATAAAATTTTGCTCTGCACATCCCTAATAAAGACCCCCAAGGCACCAAAAGAGGGACAAAGTGGAACCAACAGTGGCACATTCACCCTAATCTACCAAAAGAGGGATGAGGCAGCATAAATAGTGCATGAAAACCACAAGGCACAGTAAAAGAGGCAAAACAGCATCAATTGTGGCATGAATAATCCAAAGAAATAACAGATGAGCAAAATAGCTGAATAGCTGCATGAACACCTCAATGCAACACGAAAAGGGCAAAACAGCACATTCACAAACAGTGGCATGAAAATCCCCTGGCACAGAAAGAAAAGAAAGGACACCAAGAACAGTGGCATGAACCCAAAGGCACCGTGAGAGGGGCAAAGAAGCACAAACAGTAGCATGAAGGCTCCAAGGCACCAAAAGAGGGATAAAAGCAGCACATGGTGTCATGAACACCCCAAGGCGCCGTGAGAGGAGCAAAGTAGCATGAAGAGTGTCATAAACAGTCCAAGGTACCAAGAGCAGAACAAAATGGCACAAACAGTGTTATAAACACCCCAAGGCACTGTGAGAGGGGCCAAACAGCAAAAACAGTAGGAATGTGCAGCAGGGATGGATACATTCGATTCGGTATTCATATTCATCAGGACACAAATCTGTTACATCCGTTTTCGGGGGACCCCGATTCGTTCATTAGTTACGTATGGTATGAATTTCCCATTAAAGTTAAAAAAAAACCCCATCCCAACCCTTTACATTTAATTAACTACAACCCCCCACCCTCCTGACCCCCCACCCCAAGACTTGCCAAAAGTCCCTGGTGGTCCAGCAGGGGAGCTGGAGCGATCTCCTGCACTCAGGCCGTCGGCTGCCGGTATTCAAAATGGCGCCGATAGCCTTTGCCCTTACTATGTCACAGGGGCTACCGGTGACACATGGTAGGAGCAATGGATGGCCGGCACCATCTTGTGCTCCTACCATGTGACAGGGGCAGACCAATGGCATCGGTAGCCCCTGTGACATAGTAAGGGCAAAGGCTATCAGCACCATTTTGAATACCGGCAGCCGACGGCCTGAGTGCAGGAGATCGCTCCAGCTCCCCTGCTGGACCACCAGGGACTTTTGAAAGTCTTGGAGGGGGGGGGGGGCAGGAGGGTGGGGGTTTTATTTGTTAGTGAAATGTTGCATTCGTGGGGGTTCGCCATACGTTTTGGAACCCCACGAATGCAACAAATAGGGACCTAAACATTGTGGATTGCGCATTCGTTCAAAACGAATGCACATCCCTAAAAAAACAATGGTCTGAACAGCCCAAGGCACCAAAACAGTTGCAAAAAAATACAGTGGGATGAACAACTCAAGCACCATGAAAGGGGCAAAGTATCACAAAGATGATATGAACAGTGATATGAGCAACCCAAGGTAATGTGAGAGGGGCAAAGCACTAAGCAGAACAAAAAGTGGCATGAACACCAAATGGCATCTCTAAATGGGCAAAGTGGCTGAACAGTGGCACAAAAACCTGAAAGCACCATGAGCAGGGTAAAGCAGAACAAATTATAGCATGAAAACCCCAAGACACCATGAGAGGGAAAAACATGTCAAACAGTAACGAGAAGCTAGAGGAAACTCTGGAGAAAGTCCATAGTGATCTTGACATGTAGACATGCAAAGTGGAAAGTACATAGTGGTCTTGAATGCAAATTGGTCCTTAAATCTGGGAATAGAGTAAAAGATTGTACCCACCACTTTGGGTGTCCCTTTGTTGGCTCAGGGATACAGTTCATAATAAATAATAAATAAATAAACAAATAAATAAATAAATAAATAAATAAATATGACCATCTAGTAGGTACTAGAAGATGATGAACTTCCTATCTCTAGGCAGGTTTAAGCCAGAGGAGATTCTGGAGGAAGTCTGTAACAGTCTTGATGAAATCTTCCAAAAGCATTAGTTGAGGGGAGATAATGGGAGGTCAGGTTTGGACATTGACTTTCCCTTTGCTGTGTCTTTGCAGTTGCTGAATCTCGTATTGAAAGATAAATATATCAGTATCTAAGATTTTCCATCCTGGGTCAGACTAAAGGTCCAACAAGCCCAATGGTGGTCAATCCAAATCAAAAGTAGCTGGCAGGATACCAAGAAGTAAATAGATTCCATGCTGCTTATTTCAGGGATACAAAGTGGATTTATTCAACTCCACCTTAGTATTGATTTATGGAGTTTTTCCACTAGGAACATGTTCAAACCTTTTTTAAATGCAGCTCCACTAACAGCTTTCACCAGTCTCCCCTGAAAGCAGTAGTAGTGTCATTAACACACCAAGGAAGTTGTGGCATCAAATTCCAAGGCATCAAATGAGGATGAAGGGAAAAGGAGTAGAGATAAAAACAGTACCCAAATGTGCTGCAAGAGCAGGAAATCAGCCCAAACAATGGCGTGAACCCCACCCCCCAGGTACCAACAACAATGACACAAACATCTTAAGGCATCGTGAAAGGAGCAAATTTTCTTAAGCAGTGGCATGAAGACACCAAAGCACCACAACAAGGCCAATTCTGAATGAAGAGTGGCATGAGCAGTCCAACTCACCTGGAGGAGACCAAAGTGGAACAAACCATTGTATGAGCAACCCAAGGCTCTGGGAGAGCAGCAGGGCATCAACAGCAAGGGCATGTATTGCAACATTGTTTGTTTGGTCCTTTAGAAAGATTTTGTTTTTTCCTGGAATAAAAGAGATCCTAAAGCTTTTCTGAATGCACTATAGAAATACTATATTTCCTTTGAATACATACATTCCTGTGTAAAAATAGAACTAAATGGTCAGTTTTCTAAATGGAGAAAGGCCATTATTGGAGTGCACCGGGGGTTTGCATTGGGATATGTCCTATTTCAAGTTGTTTACATAGCAGCCATTTCTAAAGAATTTCAAAAGGACCTCGTGAGACTAGGAGATTTGTCTTCTAAATGGCAGATGCAATTTAATCTGGACAAGTACAAAGTAATGCATGTAATAAAATTCATCCCAACTATAGGTTCATCAATCTGGGTTCTGTGTTAGAAGTCACCGCCTAGGAAAAGGACTTTGGAGTCTTTGTGGACAATACCTTGAAATATTTGGTTCAGTATGTGACAGAGGTCAAAAAGGCAAATGGGAATTATTTGGAAAGGAATAGAGAACAAAACTGAGAATATCAAAATGTCCTTGTATAGATCCATGATGTGACTGTATCTTGAGCACTGTGTGCAGTTCTGGTCACCCTATCTTAAAAAAGACATAGCAGACATAGAAAAAGTACAGTGAAAGGCAACAGAAATGATTAAGGGGCTGGAAAAGCTCCCTTATGGACAACTGCTAAATGGATTAGTTTGGAAAAGAGATGGCTGAGAGAGGATTTGATTGAAATTTATAAATCATGAGTGGAGTGGAATGGGTAACTACCCTTTCAAACAATACTAGGGCTAGGGGACACTCTAAGAAAATAGAAACCAGCAGATTTAAAACATCATAGTAATTATTTTTCACTCAGTGCACAGTCAAGCACATCTGTTGCTAGAGAACGTAGTCAAGGCAACTAACATAGTGGAATTCAAAAGAGGGTTTGACAAGTTCTGAACGAAAAGTCCATAAACAGTCATTAGCCAGTTAAACTTAGGAAAACCAGCACTTATCCATGGGAGTGAGATATAAGAAGTAGATCAACTATTGGAGATCTGACAAGTATTTGTGACCCAGACTCCCCACTGTTGAAAATAGAATACTGGGCTTGATTGACCTTGGTCTGACCCAGCATGGCACTTTTTAATTTCTTATATTCTTACTCTGCCTATGTTCCTGCATTTTTCTAGCAGATCCCAGCACAGGATGATGCAGTTGCCATCTTGGACCCTAGTACAAAGGCTGCAGAAACAGAACCATCAGCATCGCAAGGTATTTTGAGAGGGCCAAGACAGCAAGTGTTGAGGTAAAAACACCCCAATGCAACAAGACAATGCAGCACCATTTCCCCTCCCATATGGTGGGTGCAGGAAATGTGGCACTCAGAAGACTGCATCCTTGGTACCACTCAACTCAGGTGTCCAAATACTTCAGATTAAGCTCAGTTTTTTGATGCTTTTAAGCTGTAAATGCCACATGGCTCACTAGGAAGAGATCTTCTAATTGGTTTCCTTGGGGCTAAATGTGTGGTATAATCCATAATAGAGATGTGAATTGGTTACAGAATGGTTTCCGGTATTGTTCGTAGAACCGTGGGAAATCTTCGTTTCCTGCAGTTCTGACCGCCATCTTAAAAAATGGTGTGGGCCATCCATTGCTTCTACCATGTGATAGGGGCCGGCCAATGGCACTGATAGCCCCTGTCACATGGTAAGGGCAAAGGGCCATCGGCGCCATTTTGATTAGTGGCAGCCAACAGCCTGAGAGCAGGAGATCGCTCCCGGAACTCCCACTGGAACACCAGGTACTTTAGGAATTTTTTTTTTTTGGGGGGGGGGGGGTCAGGAGGGTGGGGGATTCTAAATAATTTGATTTAAAGGGTCGGGTGGGTTTAGGGGTTTTTTTTCTATGCGCCATTTCTTCCCCCCCAAAAAAAAAAACGATAAGAAAACCACACGAAAATTTTGTGGGGTTTCCCTATCGCTTTCAGGGACCCCCGATACTTGACAGATTTGAAAATATCATATGATATTTTCATCCGTCAGAAAAATGATTCACATCCCTATTCTTTCACATAATAATATATATATAAAATAGTGAGAGCACTGAGAAGAGAGGATCACCGTGTTGGTGACTGAAAGGAATCAGTAAGCTCTGCTTGGGAAATTTTTTAAAAGTATTGGGGAGAAGAAAACTATCGGGGTATATTAATTAGTGTGTTTGTGTGTTTGTTTTTTAAATAGTAAAACAGCTTATAAACAGAAGTTAGTGTCTGTTTTTTAAATAGTGTTTACAAACAGAAGCTAGTGTTTTTTAAAGTGTTTATAAACAGAAGATAGTGTTTGTTTTCTAAATAGTTTTTTTTAATAGTCAGTAAAGTAGCTAATAAACAAGTTAGTGTGTTTGATTTCCCAACCCTCCCATCCCTCTCCCACCTACCACTTACTCATCCTTTAATTTATAGGCAGGTGCCATTTTCACACACACACACATACACACACACACACACACACACACACACCCCACACCCACACCCACACCAACTATGAGATATATAGTGAATACACTAATACATTTAAACTACCCTAATTGGCCACATTCCTACTCCCATAGCAACCTAAAACTTAACTAGGAACTGAACAATTTTGAGAAGAAGGCACTAATACAGCATCAAGAGAGGGGCCTCCCAGTCTTTTGCATCAAGTGTAACATGTATGATTTTTTACCTGCCGGTGAGAAATTGTACATGTGCATATGATGCAAAGAGCTCCTGTCTCTCAGAGAATAAGTACGATCTCTGGTGGCTAGAGTGGCAGACCTGGAGGAGCTGAGGCAGACAGAGAGGTATATAGATGAGCCCTTCAGGGAAATAGTAGCCAAGGCCCAAATTCAGACTGGCTGCCCTGGTGCTGCCATGGAGGAAGAAGGTCTCATGATCAGAGAGTATCAACCTGGTGCAGCAGAAAAGGATCCTGTAGAAAGGACCTGCTCTCCAGGTGGTGCATTGTCCTCTCCCACCAAGGATGTGACTCCCAGGGCTACTACCCAGGAGGGAAGATTAGGTTGGCTGTCATAGTTGGTGATTCGATTATTAGAAATGTAGACAGCTGGGTGGCATGAGTATCGCCTGGTAACATGCCTACCTGGTGGGAAGGTGGCGGACCTCACACATTACTTAGATAGGATTTTAGACAGTACTGGGGAGGAAATGGCTGTCATGGTACATGTGGGCACCAACAACATAGGAAAATATGGGAGGCAGGTTCTGGAAGCCAAATGTAGGTTCTTAGGTAGAAAGCTGAAATCCAGAGCCTCTAGGGTACCATTCTATGAAATGCTCCCTGTTCCACATGCTAACCTTTAAAAAGGAGGTAGAGCAGCTTTTAAACTAGAACAAAGGGGAAAGCTGACAGTTGCTCAGCAGCACATGGTTCAGAGGGAGGTATCTTCAAAGGACACTAATGACACATTATTTTTTATACCAACATTTGATCTGAGATATCACATTGGTTTACATGTAGGTACTGTAGGTATATACCTATCACCAGAGGGTTTACAATCTAAGTTTTGTACCTGAGGCAATGGAGGGTAAAGTGACTTGCCCAAGGTCACAAGGAATGACAGCGGGACTCAAACCCTGGTCTCCTGGTTTGTAGCCCACTGCTCTAACCACTAGGCTATTACTCCTCCCTGGAGCATTAGAATTAGGGTATCCCAATAGTGAGGTTCCATTAATAAGAAAAGTAATCCAGGTGCCCGTAATTAAAAACTCACCTGAGCTAAAAGATTCCAATTTATCCCTATCAATTAGAAAGCAGAATGAATATACAAACAAAACACACACATGTCTAGATGTCCTGATGTTCCAGATGTCCAGTTCTCCACATGTCCTGATGTTCCATGTTCAGAGGTGGTGCTTTGCCTTCTTCAGTCAGCAGCGCAAGCCTCCGGAAGACCTTTGTTTTTAATTCCTAGTTCCGAGTATCCTGCGTCTCACATCCTGAGTCTTGAATCCTGTATCCTGAATCCTGTCCTGGTCTTTGGAGTTCCTGGTGCCTGCTTCCATCCATGCCTAAGACTTTGTCAGAGTCCACTTCACCACTAGCGTGGTTCGCGACCAGCCATGAGCAGTTGTGTAGGGCGCGCGGCAATGCAGCACTCACTCAGTTTTATCTTCAGAATCCTGAACCTTGCCTGAAACCTCCAAGCACCCTCAATCCTTGTCTGAGTCCTCCGAGTATCCTGAATCTTTGTCTGAGTCCTCCGAGTATCTTGAGTCCTTCTCTGAGTCCCTGAGTAACCTGAGTCTATGTCCGAGTTGTCTGAGTATCTTGTGTCTTCGTCTGAGTTTTCTTGTTCCTGTCCTCAGCCTCTGTCCGTCCTGTCACATCTGCTGTACCAAGCGGCAGGTCCAAAACTGCTATTGAGTGGCCAGTGGGCTACTCCAGAGACCAGCATTGCGTTGTTGGGTCTTTCTCAATGCGCTCAGGTTCGGCAGAGGACAGGGCCCCTGATCTTCAGCCTGTTCGACCATGCTTGGACTTGTCTCGCCTGCCTCGGCGCATCCCTGGAGCCCCTCTGCAGTCACACCATGGTTGAAGGGCACACCACATCCCCGCATTTGGGACCGCTTCCCAGCGCTCCCATAATAGTGTTTTCTGTGGTCCTACTTCAGGCTCTTGCTCAGTGAATGTCAAACAGAAATATTTGTTAAGCATTTCTGCTTTTTCCTCCTTAGTATCTACATATTCCTCCCTATACCTCTGAGTCTCACAATGTCACTTTTTCACTTCCTCTTATCAAATACTTAAAAAGCAGTGTCCCTTTGTTTTAACATATTTGTTATTTTTTCATCTATTTTCATCTTCTCTCTTCTGACTATTTTCCCACCTTCTCCTAGGTTTTCTAAATATTATTGCCTGTCTCCCTCTTTCTGCAATCTTTTGTAATTTATGAATGCTAATCTTTGTTTCCTTACCTTTTCAGCTACTTCTTTAGAAAACCAAAAATGACCTATTTTTTCTCTTACATTTAGGTTTTTTCTTAGGAAGGTTAGCTGCCCTTACAATATCTCTTTTTATTTTTTCCCACTGCTCTTCTGCTCTCTCGATATTTTGCCATCCAGCTAATGATATTTTTTTTAGAATAAATCATTACTGCCTGTGCTCTAATATAAAATCGCACCATCCAGTGATCATTGGATCCTAGATGATCATCTACTATGACATCAGAAACACTGTCCCATTAGTAAGAACCAGGTCCTTGATCATGTGTAGGTTCCATTACCAACTGATGGAACAGTTCTCCCTACAGAGAATCCAAGATCTCCCTGCTTCTAGAAAATACTGCATGCTGAGATATTCCAATCAACATAAAGCAGACTGAAATCACCTAGAAATAGCACCTTCCCTTGCTTAGCAATTTTTGAGACTATCTTCCATTAAATATCTATTAATTTCTTCCGCCTGTGAAGGAGGTCTGTATATCACATCATTATAAATGGATATTCCATTCTTTCTTTCCAGATTAACCCATAGTGCTCCTACAGAAGCCCTACAATTCTGTTGCCTTGATATATATATTTTTTTATATAAGAACATGAGACTTGCCATATTAGGTCAGACCAAAAGTCCATCAAGCCCAGTATTCTTCTTCCAACAGTGATCAATCCAGGTCACAAGTACCTGGCAGGATCCAAAGGGATAGGTAGAT
Source organism: Rhinatrema bivittatum (assembly GCF_901001135.1). NCBI lineage: Eukaryota > Metazoa > Chordata > Amphibia > Gymnophiona > Rhinatrematidae > Rhinatrema > Rhinatrema bivittatum. The sequence continues at coordinate 150,546,260 of NC_042619.1, forward strand.
TCCATACTGTTTATCCCAAGGATAAGCAGTGGATTTCCAAGTCCACCATAATAATTGTTTATGGAATTTCCTCCAGAAATGTGTTCAAATCTTTTTTTTTAGCTGCAGCTACACTAATAGCTTTCAACACATCCTCTGGCAATGAATTCTAGAGCTTAATTATGTGTTGAGTAAAACAAATATTTTTCTTATTAGTTTAAAATGTACCACCTACTTACTTCATCATATTTCCCCTAGTCTTTTTACACTTTGAATGAGTAAACAACCAATTAAAATTTACTTGTACCACTCCACTCATTATTTTATAGACCTCTATCATAGACCTCTATCATACCCTCTCTTAGCCCTCTCTTCTCCAAACTGAAGAATCCTAACCTCTTTAGCCTTTCCTCACAGGGAAATTGTTCCATCCTCTTTATCATTTTGGTTGCCCTTCTCTGTACCTTTTCTAATTCTGCTATATCTTTTTTGAGATGAAGTGACCAGAACTGCGATACAGAGGCATTATGATATTCTCCGTTTTATTCTCCATTCCTTTCCTAATAATTCCTTGCATTTTATTTGCTTTCTTGGCTGCTGCTGCATGATGAGCAGTACATTTTAACGTATTATCAACAATGATGCCTAGATCCTTTTTCTGAATGGTGGCTGCTAATATGGAACCTTGCATTATGTAGCTATAATTTGGGTTACTCTTCCTTAAGTAAGTACATAACTTTGTACTTTTCCACATTAAATTGAATTTCCCATTTTCATGCCCAGTCTACCAGTTTTGCAAGGACCTCTTGCAATTTCCCACAATCCCCTTGTGATTTAACAACTTTGAATATGTTGCGTTTGGCCGGCCGCAGGCTCAGCCCATGAGTAGCTGCCCTTAACTCTCCCAGCTGGGATTCCTGATGCTGCGACGAAGATGCCGCCCCAAGCAGGGGGGTCTTAGGAATGCATGCACATATCATGGCCCGATTTATAGGGCCTATGGCAGGAAACCTTCTGCAGTGCCCACCGATGATGTCAGTGGGGTGCAGGTGTTTAAACCTGGATCTTTCCAACACTAGATGCCTCATCAACAGGTCCTCTTGTGGCTTCTGATTCTTGGCTCCTGACTCTTTGGCTCTGGATACTTCTCCTTCTTGGATCAATGCCTGGCTGACCTTGGACCTCTTCAGCCTTCACCCATCTTCTGCCTGCATTGACCTCTGGCCTGTCTTTGCTTTTGTTGCTTGCTGCCTGCCCCAACATCTGGTACTTCTTGACTCCACCTGTGTTTTTCTGACCTTTAGCCTGCACTGACTGCTCTTCAGTGGATCACCAACCGTTAATGAATTCTGCACTATCAAGAGGCCTACACCTAAATCCAGCTAGCCCCGGCACCCAAGGGCTCAACCAGCGGGGAATGAGGGCTGGTATTAGTGAAGGCCCCTTTGGGTCTCTGCTCCAGCCAGGTCCACCTGTCAATGGTGAGGACCTGCAGGGCTCCTCCCTGCAGGTGGTGCTAACCTTGCCTTGTCCCAAGGGTCCACTACCATAACAGAATTATTTTGTGTCATCGGCAAATTTTTTCACCTCACTCATTCCCATTTTCAGGTCATTTATAAATATATTAAAAAGCAGTGGTCCCAGAACAGATCCCTGGGGCACTCCACTATTCACCTTTTTCCATTGAGAAAATGTATCATTTATCCCTACACTCTGTTTTCTATCTGTTAACCAGTTCACAGTCTACAACAAGACACTGCCTCCTATCCCATTACTTTTTAAGTTCCTAAAAAGTCTCTCATGAGGGATTTTGCAAAATGATTTCTAGAAATCTAGATACACTGTATCAACTGTCTCAACATTATTCACATTTGTTTACTCTTTTAAAAAGATGCAGCAGATTGGTGAGGCAAGACTTCCCTTGGGTAAATTCATGTTGGCTTTGTCTCATTAAACTATGCCTATATATATGTTCAGCAATTTGCTCTTGATGATAGTTTCTACCATTTTGTCTGGACAGATGTCAGACTCACTGGTCTTTAGTTTCCTGGATCACCCCTTATGTCCTTTTTAAAAATTGCATTACGTTGGCAACCCTCCAGGCTTTAGATACCATAGATGATTTATAGCAGCACTCCTCCTCAATTGGGCAATATATTTTTGACCATAGCATGTAGTTTCTAATTAGTGTGGTTTTGTAAATAAGAAGATAATTTGTTTAAGGTCATTATGTCTACATTTGCATCTCATTATACTTATAAGATATTATTGTTTACCAGTTATCTTCTAAAGTGTTACTTGGTACCGTAGCACTCACATTAAGCTTTAGTAAATAGTATCCTATATATCATGCATTCAAAATCAATTCAGTGTGCATCATAACTATTAGCTACTTTTAGTGAATAGTTTCCATAGTGAGCTATTTTTTAGCTTGTAAGACATAATTGCATTTTCATCTATTTTAAAGTTGTTTAGAAGATTTTTTAATGATCTACAGTTCCTTCAAACCAAGGCAACAGAGTTTAAATAACACCTTAACTTTCCAGCATTGATGTTCATATTGGTAAACTCATATATTTATAAATGTTATCAGTAACAATTACTGTTTTTGTCTATAACAAAATTAAACATCATCTTTATCAATATGTATGGAGATATGATGCATAAATATTGATATACATAGCAATAGTGGGTGGACACCTACTTTATTGTTACCTGTTGTGATATAATTTACTAGAATAGGGGTATTCAACTCGAGTCCTCAAGGGCTGAATGCTTGATTTTTCAGGATGGAACTCAAAATATTGATAAGACATATTGGCATACACTCAGTGTAAAAACTGGATAATCTGTGTATGTTGATTACTTGGAGAACCAGGCCTTTTTCCAACTTTTGAAGAACAAAACTGATAAATTCTGCACTAATATTATCTATATAATATCATCTGAATGTCTGTTGAACAGCCAGACTTCTAGTCATAGAAAGCCAAGTTGCTAACTGACTACGGTTTCATTTTCAGTTGCTCAAACCAAGGATGTAAGGGCCAAATAATAAACTAGTCTTCTGTGTTACTTGGATCATCAGTACATTTCTCATTAATTCTCACATTTATACCCTAAAAACATTTACATTTACTAATTGTACCTTTAGTAATAGTGTATTGCTACCAATATAAATTTTGATATAGGTACTGTATATTTGGTATCAAAATGTTTAGTGATATGCTGTACTTATCAATAGTCATTTTAGCTGAGTGAACTGACCTTTTTGGTTTCATTTATTCCAGTTTTAAGTGTCTTATTAGAGATGGTTTGATCTGCATTTCAGATGTAGAGAGGCTGTGCAAATGAAGGTTCTGATTTAGAGTGTTACGCATCCCGTCCGCGCCCGGCCAGCGCACAGGCCTGCTCACCCTCATGGTTCCATGGCAGGTCCTGGGTTGGCCTCCCTAGTGGCTGCTGGTAGCACTTCCAGGCCCCGGCGTCCCTCGGCGGCAGTCGCTGGGCCTTCCACTGCGCACCAGGCCTCACACCGGAGCTCGGCATCCTCAGCTGTGTCGGCCATGCCCCTATGCATGAGTGTGCGGACTGCCCGGCCCCTTGTAGGGACAAGGGCAGGTCCTGGCTCTGCGGCGCACCCTGATTGATTCCCCGTTATAAGGAAGTCATTGCTTGAACTTCCTTGCCTTGGCAATCGGGTCGGCGTTTGTGCTAGATTGTCACTGCGTTTGTTGCTTGCTCCTGTCTTGTTCCAAGTTTCGTTCCAGGATCCTTCTGTTCCAGCTCCGTTCCTGCCTTGTTCCTGCTTCCTAGTACTCCAGTGTCCTCCTGTTCCTGTTTGTCTGTTCGTCTACCCAGGTAGTACCCTGGACTGTCTTACTGGTAATGATCTCGGATTGTTCCTTGACCTGCCTGCCTGCTGGCTGCCTTCTGACTCCAGTCTGTTCCTTGACCTGCCTGCCTGTCTGCTGCCTACCTCCTGACTCCAGTCTGTTTATCTACCTGCTTCCCTGCTGCCTGCCTTCTGACCTCGGCCTGCCTGTGACCTCGTCTGACCTCCGAAACCTGACCCCTGCTTTGTTGACCACTCCTTGGACTGACTCCTCGATTTTGACCTCAGCCTGCCTGACCATGTTCCTAGATTCTGGCTCTGTTCCTCGCCTTGTCATCACTCACACTCGTCTGGTCCTCCTTGTTACATCGGACCTCCTGCTTCAAACCTGACCATGCTCCCCTTCTGCCCGTGGGCACACCGGACTTTCATCTTTCCAGGAGACCCTGCAAGGCCCACCTAAGTCCAAGTGGCCTGGGTACCTATGGGCTCCTCCCGGGGGGGAGGAGCCTGAAGGGCTTCCAGTGGTGAAGCTCTACCTAGCCTCTGTCTCCTCCAGTGCTCCCCCCCCTGGGGGCAGTTGCTTCCTGGTCCCAACCAGGAGGCAGTACTCCACTGCCTCAGGACAAGGGTCCACCCCCGAGTGCAACATAGAGTGCATTCTCCCCTTCCACAAACTCAACCACCCATCCTACTTCCTGTATTTTTTTGAGCAAAGACTAACCTTGTTAATTTTAACCAAAGCATCTGATTTATTTATCTGTGTGTCTTGACTATATTATAAGCTCCATGGAGCAGGGACTATCTCTATTATATGTCTGTACAGCATTGTATAAATGTCTAACATTAGTATCAGTATATAAAAAAGAGAGAACATTATGAACTTTCACTCTACAATTTAAAACTGATTTTGAAATCTACATTTCTTAAATATAAAACTTTCAGTACACCAAAGGAGTTCAGATTTGCAAAATAAACAATGATAGCCTCAGAATTTAATATTTTAAATTTTGTGCCATTTTTTAAGCTTGACAAAGGCATTCAAATGATTTTTTAAAGTTTTCAAATTGAATAGTTAAGGGTTGTTTTCCTCTTGCTTATCTGAAAACCTTTAGCCAAGTTTTTATTTTTCCAATTAGGAACAAGAGAACATATGTCAAATATTAGAAATTTTAGACATTGCTTGGAAAATGCAACACTGAGTTTAAGTAGCAACTGACAAAGAGGTGATGTTGTAACTATTAGGTCAATTCACCTCCATTAGAGGTTGGAAACATTTCCAATAAAATATACTCATCACCACAGGTGAATAAATACAGTCATGTTCTGAATATGGATAATGCTGCCAAGAGGCACTTTACATCTCTCAAACTTCACAAAAATGCCTTAACATGGTATTTTTGTTTTGCCCTCATTCTGTTACTCTTCCAGTGAGAATGCCAGCTGAGAAGGAACCAGTAACCCCAAAGTAGAAGGATGATCCCTGAATGGGATCCATACTACTGAAAGGGATAACTAGAATTTAGAAGTAGCCTAGTGATTAGAGCAAAGGGCTAAAAACCAGGGAAGACAGGGTCAAATACCCCTGCTACTCCTTGTGACTTTGAGTAAGTCACTTCACCCTTGATTGTCTCATATGCAAACTTATAGGGAGATTTACAAAGCTGTGATATTTTGCAGTGGGAGGGTTAGACTCCAAAATTGTGGGTTTTCTCATCATTTCTAACAAAATTGGTGCATAGACATCATCAGAAGGGTGAAGGCATACTAACACATCAAGACTATGTTAACAGGCACGAAAAGTGGCACAAATAGTCTAAGACACTATAAATAGGCAGTGGCAGAGTTCTCCAAGGCATCCTCAGAAGAGCAAAGAAGTAGCAAGAGGTGAAAGAACACTCCAAAGCTTAAACAGTGCATACCAATAACAGTGGCATGAACCCTTAAAGGCAGCACAAGAAGCAAAGTGGCACCAAGAATGCCATCAACATCCTAAAGCACCATGAATGGGGAACAAAGCAGAAAAGATAGTAGGAAAAATCCCAAGGTACTGATGAAAGGACAAACCAGCACAAAGAATAGCATCTACATACCAAGACACCATGAGAGAAGCAAAGTAGCCCTTCACAATGGTAAGAACACCCCAAGGTGTAGCGTCTGTGGTAGGACAGCAAAACAGAGTAAGAGCAAGACCCTCAATGTACAAAGTTTGGGTATGACAGCAAAGCTGACTAGAAAAATTACCCCTAGATTGTGAGATAAGGGGAAATAGCAGCAAGGCAGAGTGGCATGGGAGATGTCTTTATTCCTGTTGAAACATTTTCCACTTGTCAGATTTGGTACAAGAAAATGATCTGTTATCAGTATCACTTCTGTGACATAAACTTTTACTATATTCCCTACTTCAAACTGATCTTGCTGCTGGTTGGAAATTTGGGTTTCTTGTGAAATTTGCTTTCCGATTCAAACTTTTGTCACCATCAGAACATGTAAATAGGCCTCATCAAAGTGCTTTCCTAGTAATTTGTGAGGTTTGCATTATTAAGAAAGCTTTTCCCATATTCTGGAGCTAAACACAGTCTCTTCCTTTTGTTGATTTTCTGGTATTGCATCATTTCTTTCTTCTTATTGAATTGTTTACCACATTCACAATATATAAAAGGTATCTTCTATGCATCTTTTCTCTTGTGCTTGCACTTCTTTCTAATTGAGGGTTGTTGAGGACAACTAATATAACCAAGAAAGAAAAAGGGTGCATGACATAGAGTGGCATCCTAGAGATGTACAACAAAACAGTAAGGTAGAGAGCCAGAAAAGAGATCGGATGGGAAGAAAATGTTAAATTTTTCGTTCGTTCTAAAAGGAATTTTCCAGTGACAATACACCCCAGTATAACCAACAAAGAAACAGGATGGGAGAACTAGACTGGGATTGCAGAGGGGTACAACAAAATGAAGAACCAGGAAAGAGGTGGGTTGGAAAGATGAACTTGTTTTTTTTTTTTCTGGGGACAAAACATTCAAGTATAACCAAGAAAAAAAATAGGGTAGGAGAACTAGACATGGGAGAACTAGGCTGAGGTCCAAACAGCAAACAACATGGAGGCATCAAAATTCCTATGTGGGTATAGGCTTGGCAGGTAGGTATACTAACAGCATGACCTCTGAGGTGTTATAGAAGGGACAAGGCAGGTAGGCAGAGCAGTAGCAGCAAGAGCTCTAAGGTGGTACAACTGGGGTATGGCAGGAATGCATGTGGTAGTAAGACATCCAAGGTGGTGCATATGGGGCATGGCATGAAGGCAAAATGGTAGCAGTAAGACCTCTAAGGTAGTATATCAAGGGCATGTCAATAAGGCATGTGGCAGCAAAATCCCAAAAATGGTATATAAGGGAAATGGCAAGTAGGCAGAGCAATGGCAGCAAGAGACCTAAGGTGGTGTATAAGGGGCATGGCAGGTAGGCAGAATTGTAGTAGCAAGAATCTGAAGATGATATATCATGGGCATAACATGTAGGTATGTAACAGCAAGATCCCTAAGGTGGTATATTAGGGACATGGCAAATAGACATGTGACAGCATAAGGGCCATGGCATTCAGACTGAGCAGTAGCAGCAAGACCTCTATGCAATGCTCCCTGTATGGATTGGGTTGCTGTGATTAAAAGTTTTTGTTTGTGTGCAAAAATATTTTGTCACATTACCTTGTGAGCACTTTGAGCCATGGTGGGATACTACGGCTCCACTGGGCTTTCTCTCTTTTCGGGCCATTGTGCTCTGTGAGAAAACATTGATGTCACCTCACCCCCCACCACAGTTGATCCCTGCTCCTGACAGGCAAAGTGTAAAGACGTAGACTGGGAGGATGAGGGAGGTTCCCCCCCCCCACCCATCAAACTGACATAGATTAGCAGGCCTGGACACACTTTATCTTTCTCCCTGACCTCAGCAGTCTCCCCATTCCCCCTACCACTGCAGTAGTGGCCTTAAAAATATTGCAATACACATTCTCTAGATATAGAAATGCTACATCTGCGGAATAAAAAGACATCTTTATTTCATTTTCTCAACAGAACTGAGCCAAAAAATCTCCAACACAAACATTGTCTAAATAACCAAGAAGTAAAGCACATCTCTAGACTATGCATATTTTGGTCTGCTATTAAATATATCTGGCAACTTGGCTACAAGACATTACAAGAAAAACTCCTAAGGGCCTATATGCAATAAAGAGAGCGCTAATCAGTCTTAGCCACACAGGAAAACTATTTTTTTAAATCATTTGATAACATTGCAGCAACAATTTAAGAAAATGGATACAAGATCTTATTCATATGATATTTAACACCTCATAGATTACCCAAAATATGCCCACAGGAGTCAGTTAATGTTGCGTCCGTCAGTGCTAGACAGCTTCGCCCCGCTTGCCTCACCTTGTTCACGGCTCCTCCCGCTTCCCTTGGTAAAATGGCTGCCACCGCGTCTACAAGCCGAGCTCTCCAGCGTCCCTGGAACGGCTATGGTGCTGCCTGCCGCCATGTTTCTCCCAAGGGCCTACTAGGGTGCGTGCACGCACGCCACCCAAGTCTTTATTCCAGCATTGGTGCAAACCTCAGGGGCGTTCCCCTCTACTGATGTCACGCCATCTGGGTATATAGCCTGTACTTTGTTGCTAGCTCGTTGAGTTAGCAAAGGATTGGTTTTGTCCGGTCTAAGCTACTCTGCCGCTTCCTTGCTGCCGCTGGAAGCTTTCTCTCTGCCCTTCGGGGTATTGCTAACCTGGGTACCTGCTCCTCGGGGGCCCTCTGCTTTATTTCAGGTGCCTTACAGGGATCAGGTACTCGCTCCTCGAGGGCCTGCTCTCCCTGCCTCGGTGCCTGTACCATCTCCTTCAACCTGGTGGAATCGCATACCTACAGCAACCATCTAGTGCGTAATCTAACTCTCATTCTATCTTATCCACAGTACTGCCTTGCTGGGAAACCTACACCGGAATTCCCCTAAACCAACGGGGTGAGAAGGGTCCCCTCTGCCAAGGGTCCTGAGACTACAGATGTGAATCGTGTCCTCGATCGTCTTAACGATCGATTTCGGCTGGGAGGGGGAGGGAATCGTATTGTTGCCGTTTGGGTGTTTAAAATATCATGAAAATCGTTAAAATCGTGAGCCGGCACACTAAAACCCCCTAAAACCCAACCCTGACCCTTAAATTAAATCCCCCACCCCAAATGCTTTAATACTTCATCAACTTTGGGAGGGAAGTACTTACTTACCCGAAACCAATGGCAGGAAAACCGGCACACTAAAACCCCCTAAAACCCACCCCCGACCCTTTAAATTAAATCCCCCACCCTCCCGAACCCCCCCCCCCCCAAATGCCTTAAATTACCTGGGGGTCCAGCGGCGGTCCGGAACGGGCTCCTGCAATTGAATTGTGTTGTCTTCAGCCGGCGCCATTTTGCAAAATGGCGGCCGCAAAATGGCGGCAGCCATAGACCAACACGATTCGACTGCAGGAGGTCATTCCGGACCCCCGCTGGACTTTTGGCAAGTCTTGTGGGGGTCCGGGAGCGATCTCCTGCCGCGATCTCCTGCCGCGAATCGTTTTCCATACGGAAAATGGTGCCGGCAGGAGATCGACTGCAGGAGGTCGTTCAGCGGGGGTTCCGGACCGCCGCTGAACGACCTCCTGCAGTCGATCTCCTGCCGGCGCCATTTTCCGTACGGAAAATGATTCGCAGCAGGAGATCGCTCCCGGACCCCCGCTGGACCCCCAGGGACTTTTGGCCAGCTTGGGGGGGCCTCCTGACCCCCACAAGACTTGCCAAAAGTCCAGCGGGGGTCCGGAACGACCTCCTGCAGTCGAATTGTGTTGGTCTATGGCCGCCGCCATTTTGCGGCCGCCATTTTGGAAAATGGCGCCGGCTGAAGACAACACAATTCAATTGCAGGAGCCCGTTCCGGACTGCCGCTGGACCCCCAGGTAATTTAAGGCATTTGGGGGGGGGGGGTTCGGGAGGGTGGGGGGTTTTAGTGTGCCAGTTTTCCTGCCATTGGTTTAGGGCAAGTAAGTAAGTTCCTGCCCTCCCCCTTCCCCCGATTTACGATTTTATAACGATAAATCGGGGGAATTGGTATTGTATCGTGGCCCTAACGATTTTTGACGATTTAAAATATATCGGACGATATTTTAAATCGTCAAAAAATGATTCACATCCCTACCTGGGACTGCTACATCCAGACTACCTCACTACTGCCACCTCTGGTGGTATACTTCAAGCTCTATAATAAAGAACTAACTCTGTGTTTGTGCATCCTGCGGTTTAGCCCAGTACTGTGGCGGCTCATGGGGTTCCTCCCCGTGGGCGTGGTCATCTGCCACAGTACCCGAGAATCCACCCAAACACTGCTTAACCATAATAGTTAACTGTTGGAGACAAAACTGTTGTTTATTTATTCTGATTTATATGCCACCTATAGACAGCTCTAGGTGGCTCACAATAGAAGCACTCATAAAATTACATAAAATCACAAAACTTTACAAATACCATAAAACAGTAAAATCACTATTAATATCACATAGAGAAAGTGCCATGTGCAAACTCCGGAGCTCTAAAACCTCAAATTGTGCCAAATCCAGATAAAATCCTCAATTACAGAATAAAGAGACTATAAAGTATAAATAGAAATGTGTAGACAAAAACCGAATTGGAAATTGCAACAAGCCAGATGCAGTATGTAGTGCAGAATGACCATTCTTCAGAAAACATCAAATAATAAAATCAAGAAATTTAAATCATGAATCATAACAGTTAAACCATACAAAAAAAAAAATTAAAAAGTTCTGATGAATAAAACATCCAATAATTAACAAATATTATTAATTTCCCAAAAAACCAATAAAATAGTTCAAAACAGCAGAATAATCAAATAACACTCAAAAATTAAAACGAAGTATTAAATAAATCTACTACTTTCTATACCTGAGTTCTTTTGATTTCTAGTCACAGATTGTCGTCAATTGGGGGTGGTGATGCCAAAAAAACCCCAAACTTTATCTTTTCTCTCTCTCACACACACATACTCTCAGGGTTTCCTCCTCTCTTTAGGCTGTGGCAGTATAGGATCCACCATGGCCTCACCAACCTTCCTACCATTTTTGGGTCACGGCGGGATGAGCTCGACCACGGCCCCACCAGCCTTCCTGTCAGTTGGGACACACAGCTCCAGTGTGTCCCAACTGGCCTTCTTGTCCTTTTTGGGCCACAGTGGGATGGGATCTACCAGGGCCTCACTAGCCTTCCTGCACAAAGCAAAAAGTGTGTGAGAGCAGGAAAAGGTATGCACCAGTGCACATGCTTACAGCTTATAGGGAACACTAGCCCTAAGGTATATAAGGGGTGTGGCAGGGAGGCATGTGGCCGCAAGAGCCCTAGGGGGATATATCAGGGGCATGGTAGATAGGCAGAGTGTTTGCAGCAAGACCCCTGAGGTGGTATATTTGGGGTATGCAAGTAGGAATGTAGCAGCAAGACACCTAATGTGGTATATAAGGGGCAAGGCAGGAAGGCACAAGTCAGCAAGACCCTTAAGGTGGTATATTAGGTACATGGCAAGTAGACATGTGGCAGCAAGATCTCTAAAGTGGAACATAATGGGCTTCTCAGGTAGGCAGAGTGGTAATAGCAAGCCCATTAAAGGTAATATATCTGGGCATGTGGCAGCAAGATCCCAAAGGTAGTATAAGGGGCATAGCAGTTAGGTAGAGCAGTAGCAGAAAGACCCCTAAGGTGGTACAACTGGGGAATAGCACATAGGCAGAGTGGCAGCAAGGCCTTCAAGGTGCTTTTAGTCATCTTTCCACTTTCTTGATTTTCAACAAGGTCAACTTTTTCAACTCTGGTGCCAGCTTTGAGTGATGAGGGCTCATGATATCCCAGGTCATTGAGAAGACACAGTCACTGGGCATGCTGGTTGGTAGGCAGAATAGTGCTGAGCCACTCTGGCAAGGTCTAGCACACTGGATTTGTGTGCCAGTGCATCTGTGTCCATGTGCTCGATTGGCTCTGTGTGATAGATTGTCACTGAATTTTGTGATGGGGTCTCCTTTGCTAGGGGTAAGGCAAGGGTCTCTCTTGCCAGATGCTTGAGCTATAGCCTGTGTCAGGAGAGATAATTCTTTATGGGCAACATGTCTTTGGTGTATTAGGGTGGGGAAGGAATTGGTAACAGAGAGCTGACAGGGTCCTGCTCCTGCTTGCGCTACTCTCTGAGGTGGTCACTGTTTTCAGTGCTATATCCCCACCGTGCCTCTGCCTCTGCATCTCCTTCATGAATATGAGATGCTGGGACTGGAAGGCAAGGCTCCCTTTCACACACATATCACAAAGTGTAGCAAACATGAATGTATTGTTTTTAGTCCGAGGTCTCAGTTTCTCTTGCACTGGCTGCTGTAAGGAATCCAGAAACTGCAATACCTCTGCTTCATTTCCTCTTGTTCAAGAAGCACTCTAACTTTTCCTCCAAAATAATTACTGTAGAGATGACTTTGCTCAGGGTGGCACTTCTAGAACTCATATCCTCCATGGTATCCTTGAAGGGGTTTAAGGATTTGTACCAGCTGGCTCATGATTACCCAATCATAATATCCCAGAGGGCAATACATACCTATTTCTGTTTCCAGAGACAGATCATGAAGGGGTACCTGCTACTCTAACTTCGGCAGCATCATGAGGGTGGAATTCTAGTGGGTGCCAATTTCTGCCAACACCTTGAATCAAATGCTTGTGAGACATCCTGAATTTTTACAGCTTCTCACAGAGAAGCTGCCCCACCATTACACTTCTATGGAAATGTCCTGCTATTTTTCTACACCTCTTCAGGAATGGATTCCTGTTATCGTTGGGTTCCAGCCCCTCACTGCCAAGTTCAGCAAGTAGGCAAAGCAATACCCTGATACCCTGAAAGTCACATGTTGTATTGCTTTTACAATATTTGCACCACAGTCTGTCACAAAGAAACCTGCCTGAAGATTCCTGCCTCTCCAGTCTATCTGCCAACCCTCCAGTATCTTTTTTATGGCTGATAGAATATTGCATATGATATGGGGGCTATGAATCAACTGGGCTTGCAGGAAAACCCACCTGCAATGTGGTGCTCCACCCCCACTAGAGCTACTGCCATCCCCTGCCTCAGCCAAGTCCCAACAGTATGGTATCAAGGAAAGGAAAGAGTGTATAGCTTTCATGCTAGTCCAAACATCACTGGTGAAATGCTTGCTGCTCCCTTCAGCCTTAGCCAGCTGCACCTGCAGGCAACTATGGCACTTGATGTATAGGGTGGGGATGTGCTTCCCACTAAATGTAGGCCTAGAGGGCACTTTGTAATTGGGGGCTAACACACTGAGCAGATGCTTAAAAACCCACATTTTCTACTACCTACAGGGGCAAAATATATTTGTTGCTATTTTAGATGCTGCTTGCCTCTTGCCCCTAGACAGTGCTATGGAACACCACCCCCATTTCCTCTATGTTGGGTTGTCACTTCAGATGCATGGCTAGGAGATGCTGGCCTGCCATCTGACTAATGGAAGGGGGCATGGGATCAGCTTGTAGAAAAGTCTTCCCCTTTTCAATCCCTTTCCTCTGGCTTTTACTTGGAGTGGCAGAAGGAGTCCCCAGGCTAGTACTGCCATCCTCCCCTGATGCCAATGTTAGCATGTGCTGCTTCTGCAGATGATGCTGTATACCAGCATTTGTCAAATGCCTCACTTACTTCCTTCAACTGAAATCCTTCCTGCAATGAATACACTGAGCAAAACTTGAGCCTTTCCTCACTTTAAAATGCTTCCAGATCAGGGATCTCTTCCTCAATCCATTCTCTATATCCTGCGATTTTCATTCTGTCACTGAAATTGAAGGTGAGAGTGGATCCTGAGGAAAAATGCTATGGGCATCACTGTCGCTCTCAATCTGTGCTGCCTGTGCTTCCCAGAAGTTGATTGCAGCATCTTTAGTATCATCTCTCTCCGCCATCACTGAACTGGTGGCCAGGACACTACTGACTAAACTTCTCAAAGTCTCTGTCTAGCTACAAGAAGATATTGATCTTCTGATTCAGAGTATCCCAGACAAGATTCTTCCTCAAAGTCAGTTATGCAAATAGTGCCTTCACTGCCTCAGAAAAAGGAATCAAAAAGGTGTATGCTGCTGGTTTGGGGCATTGCACTTCTATTACTCCTGTCCTGCTAATGCAGGTCTTGGATGTATCTCCACATTTACCTTCTGCTCCAAAACAAGATGGTGAGGAACAAGTACAGATGGCACATGCTCTCCAAATTTCAATTTCTTATGTGTTGAGCTGCCTTTGTTTCATTCCATTCTGGACCTAAATAGTTCCCTCTTCATTATAGGTATAGGACTGCCTTTTTATTATGCCTCTGCCAATGCTACCAACCCTGCCAATATCCTCTCCTCTCTCTTTTCCTGACATGATAGAGTTTGTTGAGGTGCACTTCCTAAATGGGGTTTGGATATTACAAATTAATATATTTATACTGTAACTGTACCCCAACTCACACTACCATTCAGTAGGGATGTTCAATTGTTTTTCTCAAATTAGGCAATTTCAACAAAATTGCCTAATTTGGAATGGTTCGGGAGAACCGAAAAATGATTGAATTTTTTCTGAAATTTTGGAAAAATTTAATTTTCATGTTAGTGCGCACTAACTCCCAATAGTGTGCACTAACGTGGCAGAGTTAGTGTGCGCTAACTCGAAAATCAGGGCCCCTGAAAAAAAAACCCCGAACCGTGGGAAAAATGAAATTCCCGCAGGGAGGCCCCAAAACAAAGCCCGACACAATATAGCAACCCGAAGCACATCTCTACCACTCAGTATATGGAGAACTGTATGATACACACACATATGTAGTATATGTGTTCTGTGTTCAGTGCACTACACACACACACACACACACACACACACACACACTGTTAAACACTAACACGCAACAAAGACTGGCAGCCTGATAAGATTCCTATTTTCAATATCTGAGCATGTACTGTTTACCTCAGTTGTATCTAGACAGACAAAAAAAACTAGTACTGCAACAACTGCAATCTCCATGCTATATCCCACCCTGATCCTCCCCTAATGAAGAGAAAAATCAAAATTTGCAGCAGTGCATTGCTTCTCTTTCTGACACACTGTGTGAAACTACTGCAGCACAGAGAAGAGCCTAATCATCCCCTTTCCAGTGCCAAATTCCAAAGTTTATAAGCTTTTTACAAACTGTGAGATCTTCTAGTAGCACATCCTTCTCCACCATAAGCTAGAGAGGAACTACAGAGCTTCTTGGATGCACTCTGTAGGAGTCAGCTACAACTTGATTTCTCCTCTGGCTAGTCTCCTTGCCAACTTGTTTTTGCCTTGGCTCTGACAAGACAGTGAGGTCATACAGACAAAAGCTGGTTGTTATAATTACCAGTTGTTTTTCTCAGCAGTACATAGCCTTAGACTTCAACAGCTATAGAAATGAATGTGAAACATAAATGAATGGAATAAAGAATATTGCTTCATTTGTGTGACCCCTCCATTCATTTTAGGTGGCCATGAATGAACCAAATATGGGCATATTTGTTATGTGTTGTCCATTCATTTCAATCAAATGCACATCCCTAGTACAGAGGGCCAGAGATGATGTTGGGATGAGAGTAAGGCAGTGGTGATGATGGAGGGTGTGTATGTGTGAGAGAGAACCAGAGATGGTGAAAAGGGAGGGAGGCAGGCTGACAGAACCAGAGGTGTTGAAGTGGAGGATGGTGACAAAGTAATAAGTGATCATTTGGTTAGAGGGGATGATAGAAAGCCAGAGATGTGATGGGGTAGAAGTGGTGAAAAAGAGCCATAAGAAGTGATTGAAAGGAGGAAGGATTTGAGAGGGAAAGAAATGAGTAATGGGATGGGTATGTGAAAGCCAGAAGAGGTGATGAGGGCAGGTTGATGTTCTAGAAAATATTGAGGGGGGGGGGGGAGTATTCAAGGGGGTGCAGCCTGGATGTGAGTGTGAATCAGAGAGAGAAGAGATGGGGAAAGAATGAGAGAAGATAATTGAAAGTGAGAGGTTCAGAATGGAGACCATGGAATGAGGGAGTCAAACTGGAGGGGAAGAGAGAATATGGGAGGAAGTGAGTGAAATAAAATGGTTGTGAAGGGATAAGAAAGTAAGTGTGGAAATGGTAAGAGAGATGGGAATGGCTACTGGGGAGAAAGAAAGATATCAGGAGATTGATGAGGGAGCAAATCAAGGAGGTAAAGATGGAGGGCTGAGATGGGCAATGGAAAAAAGAGTTGGAGAAGTTGAAATGTTGGAACCTTGAGAACAAGAGAGTGAGAGATGGTGAAGGATAGAAAAGGAGTGATCAAAGAGGATTGTGATCCAGATATGAGTGGCTAGAGAGAGTGAAAGGTTGGTGATATAAGATTTAGAGGCATAAAAGAGGAATGAAGAAAAATGAGATGAAAGGGGAAAATATATGAAGGGAGGGGAGAAAATAATAAAGAAGGAATGAATAGAGAAGTAAAATGGAAAGGAGAATTTGGAAAAGGATTTAAGAGAAGACAGACAAGGAAATCAGAATAAAAAGAGGCCAAGACTAAAGCAAAGGTTTCCTCAACCAAATAACATAGGTAGAAATAAAACATTTTAATTTCAGTTTTTTGACTGGGAAATGAAATGCAATGATCTAGTAGCTGAATGGCTCCTGTAGTAAAATGAATTCTCTGCATGCTTTGAGGGATTTTATTGGATCAATCTAAGTATAATCCATTAATGCTGTACATGAGGGATCAAGACCAAACAGGTCCTTTCTTCAGATATAAAAAGTAGAGATGTGATTCAGCCGAACCTTTTGGTTTAGCCTTTGTTATTGGCCCACCATGGGAAATTTTATTTCCCGCTGTTCGGGCCGATTTTTGTTTTGGCTGTCCTGAAGTGAAAAAAAAAAACAAAACCACCACTCCAACCCTTCAGATTTAATTAATTACAACCCCCTACCCTCCCGACCCCACCAAAACTTACTGAAAGTCTCTGGTGGTCCAGTGGGGGTCCCAGGAGTGATCTCCCGCTCTCGGGCCATCAGCTGCCAGTAAACAAAATGGCACCGGTGGCCCTTTGCCCTTACCATGTGACAGGGGCTATTGGTGCCATTGGCCAGCCTCTGTCACATGGTAGGAGCAATGGAGGCCGGCGCCATCTTAAAAAATGGTATGGGCCATCCATTGCTCCTACTATGTGACAAGGGCCGACCAATGGAACCGATAGCCCCTGTCACATGGTAAGGGCAAAGGGCTATCGGTACCATTTTGATTAGTGGCAGCTGATGGCCCGAGAGGGGGAGAGCGCACCCAGAATCCCCGCTGGACCACCAGGGACCCCGCTGGACCCCGCTGGACCACCAGGTAATTCTTGGGCGGAGGGTTGGGCAAATCTTGGGGGGGTCAGGAGGGTGGGGTTTGCAAGTAATTAAATTTGAAGGGTTGGAGTGGGTTTGGGGTTTTTTTTTTAATGTGCCCTTTCTCCCCCCCCAAAAAAAATGATAAGAAAACCACACGAAATTTCATGGGTTTTCCTAATGTTTTGTCGACCCCCCCGAAATGCGACAAAATAGGAAATATTGTCTATATTTCCTATTTTGTTACAAGCGAATGCACATCCCTAATAAAAAGTGTCTCTGACACATGACCTCTGAAGAACAAACCTCTGTGGTTCCAAAAGCTCTTGTACAATATTTTTAGATAATTCATATGATGATCCAGTAAAAGGTTTCAGAATCTGGTGACTGGAAAACTAATTTCAGTATTTTGATGTTATATATGTTCTATGTACATTTTATATTTTATTAAATAGAGAGAAATGGAGAAGGATTAAATAATTTTGTGAAAATAAGTGCTTTACCAAGTGGAACAGAGCTGGTGAGAGGCCCTTGATAGAAACTGGTAACATATTACTGATCTCATGTAAGAATCAACTATTATGATTTATTGCCTTGTCTCTTCCAGTGTGGTTGATGCTGATATTCAAAATTGTCCCCATAAGGCCAACAGAAACTCAGTAGCACTAGTGTCCTATATTTTTACAAGATCATTCTCTGAGAGTGGGGAAGGGGGGAGGTGTTAATCATGTTTTTTTGAATTCAATATCAAAATCTTTGCAGGGGGAGACCATACCCAAAGTCTTTTAAGTGCCTAACAATGACTCTACTGCAAAAGTGTAGTGTAATGTAGGTACATGAAGTGCTTCTTTGTGAGAGAAGATGTGAGAATAAGGTAGCATTGCAAGGGTCATGACTAATAAGTGAGAGTGTTAGGCTCTTTGTTTAGGTGGCACTGTCTGGTGAAAAGCTTTTAAAAGGATGAGTGCTGCAATCTTCTGCAGTGAAAGCAGTACTGTCTCTATAAATGTGGCTTTTGCTCTAAGGAAGTACAGCTGGTGACTTTTTCATAGCAGAAGATTGTGTCATATTTTCCTGTCCTGATATACAATCGAGTGAAAAAGCACAATTTGTTTCAACTGTTTGCTGATTTTGACATGCTTAGAAAATAAAAAAGACATGACAAACCTCTCCCATAGACCAGAAAGGAAGCTGCACAGCTGCAGCAAGGGACCTGCCAGAGAGTCAGTGTCCTGGATCGGGCTAAATATATTCAGATGTTGTGTTCAAGGCAATGAATAAAAAGAGTGCAAGCACGTGATACTTAAGCCTTTGCAGGCTAGTGCTTGGGTAGAGCAGAGGGTATTAATGAAGTCTCTATGGTAGCTTTGTCTTCTGCATTTCCCAAATAATGTGTTGAAGTTGAACACCCCTGCAAGTCTTCTGAACAGAACTTGTAATGACTGTTGCTATTCAGGTAAAAGTCACATTTTCCCACATTTCTACTTTCTAGATCCCCAAAACATTGATGATGAAATGACTCTCTATATTTATAGAAACATAGAAACATAGAAATGACAGCAGAATAAGACCAAACGGCCCATCCAGTCTGCCCAGCAAGTTTCACACTTTTTTTTTCTCATACTTAACTGTTACTCTTGGCTCTTAGTAACCTTTTGGTTCTATTTCCCTTCCACCCCCACCATTAATATAGAGAGCAGTGATGGAGCTGCATTTAAGTGAAATATCTAGCGTAATTAGTTAGGGGTAGTAACCGCCGCAATAAGCAAGCTACACCCATGCTTATTTGTTTACCCAGACTATGTAATTCAGTCCTTGTTGGTTGTCTGTATATAGATCCACTTTTCTTCATTCCCCCTGCCGTTGAAGCAGAGAGTTATGCTGGATATGCATTGAAAGTGAAGTATCAGTCTTTCTCCCCTGCCTTTGAAGCAGAGAGCTATGCTGGATATGCGTGAAGTATCAGACTTTCTCCCCTGCCATTGAAGCAGAGAGCTATGCTGGATATGCGTGAAGTATCAGACTTTCTCCCCTGCCATTGAAGCAGACAGCTATGCTGGATATGCGTGAAGTATCAGACTTTCTCCCCTGCCGTTGAAGCAGAGAGCTATGCTGGATATGCGTGAAGTATCAATCTTTCTCCCCTGCCGTTGAAGCAGACAGCTATGCTGGATATGTGAGAAGTATCAGTCTTTCTCCCCTGCCGTTGAAGCAATTATGCTGGATATGCATTGAAGGTGAAGTATCAGGCTTATTTGGTTTGGGGTAGTAACTGCCATAACAAGCAAGCTACTCCCCGCTTTTTTTGTGAATGCAAATCCTTTTTTCCACATTCATTCACGTCCTCTAGACTTTATGGTTCCACATTGTTTATCCCATGCCCCTTTGAAGTCTTTCACACTTCTGGTCTTCACCACTTCCTCCGGAAGGGCATTCCAGGCATCCACCACCCTCTCCGTGAAGAAATACTTCCTGACATTGGTTCTAAGTCTTCCTCCCTGGAGCTTCAAATCGTGACCCCTGGTTCTGCTGATTTTTTTTCCGACAGAAAAGGTTTGTCGTTGTTTTTGGATGATTAAAACCTTTCAAGTATCTGAAAATCTGTATTATATCACCTCTGCTCCTCCTTTCCTCCAGGGTGTACATATTTAGATTCTTCAATCTCTCCTCATAACTCATTCGATGAAGACCTTCCACCTTTTTGGTCGCCCTTCTCTGGACCGCCTCCATCTTGTCTCTGTCTCTTCGGAGATACGGTCTCCAGAACTGAACACAGTATTCCAGGTGAGGCCTCACCAAGGACCTGTACAAGGGGATACTCACTTCCCTTTTCTTACTCGATATTCCTCTCTCTATGCAGCCCAGCATTCTTCTGGCTTTAGCTATCGCCTTGTCACATTGTTTCGCCGACTTCAGATCATTTAGACAATTATCTTGTCCTATTCATACAAATTAATTTCACAAGTCAAAAGGTAATGAAAATTTGAATGTCATTGGTAAATTAGTCATCTGTAATTCCTGAGTAGTTGTTCATTTATTATGGAGTAGTTCGGTTATTCCTAAGAAGGAGTCAAGGACCTGCATGTATTGCCTTGTGATACCCTCAGCTAGTGTGAAAAATGTTCTGCTTCAGTCGGCATGAAACTTTAAAAGAAAAACCTCTCCTCAATGAATTATACAGGATTTTTCAGTTGTTGTTTTTAGACTTGCCCTGCATGTCAATTGTTGAGTTAGAGGTTGATATATGAAGCTGCAAATTTCTTTACACAAAAGGGGGCTTTGCATGAAACATAGCACTAAACACCCACTAATGCTGTCAAATGCTGAAATATGTTTGTGTTATTTATTCACTAAAAACCGCCTTATGCAAAAAGCTTTCACAAAAGTGGGTTTTGAAATAATAAAGTTTCATGTGTAATCTGCTGCATCCCAAAGTTTATTTAAATTCCACATTAATGAGATGCTGCAATGCAAATTCATGCAAAATAGCTCATCAAGGTGTGAATTTGCACATTGTGGGATAAAGGTGTGCATGGAGCTGCGAGGGCCATCTTCCAATAAGGCATCAGTAGGGTAGGAGCCAATGGAGATCACTCCAGTCCCCAAAAGACCACCAATCTAAGAACTGGGGGGGGGGGAAGCTAGGGTGGAGGGCCCCTTATAGTTGGGGACAAGTGAGTGGGACTGAAGAAAGAACACCTACTTTTAATTGTTTTCATTTATGGACTTCAGATGGGCCATTAGAAGCCCAGGCCAGCACACATTGCCATGGCCAGGAACGTGCAAAATATTTATTGTGAATGAATATTTGCTATGGATGGAAATAAACTTAGAGCTCATTAGCATCCATAGCAAATTTTTGTGAAAACAGGCCTCTAAGCCATGAAAAATAATGCAGGTTAGTACATCAATTCTCCCGAATCATTCTGGAAAACATAGAAAATAAAAATATGTACGTAGGATGTGTTTCCTTTACTGCTGTTCCCCATGTTATTTTGCTTGAATTAGTTTAAATCTATATCAAACATGGGTTCAAAATGAGTACAGTGAGTCTGGCATGCAGGAAATGTCACGGTGGATATATGGTTATCCATATTGCAGGGCTTCCCAAACCTGCCCTGGAGACCCCACAGCTAGACAGGTTTTCAGGATATCCACAATGAATATGTATGAGATAAATTTGCATATCACGGAGACTTAGTATGCACACATTTATCTAATGCTAAATTAATTGGACTGATGGTCAGACTGGATGAGCCAAACAGTCTTCTTCTGCTGTCATGTTTCTATGCTTCTAGATTCATTGCAAATATCCTGAAAACCTGACTGTCTGTGGAGTTCCCAGGACAGGCTTTAGAAGCCCTGCCATATTGTATGTCCACATTTTAAAAACTGGGCAACAATGAGTAAGCTTTCTGATTTACTACAGCACTTCCTGTTTCAGCATATACCTTTTTGGACTGTACAGTTTAGACCTAGGTTTGACTTATCTATGTTTTTCATATTCTTATAGACACAAATTAAAAAAAATCACTATTAAGAACATAAGAACATGCCATACTGGGTCAGACCAAGGGTCCATCAAGCCCAGCATCCTGTTTCGAACAGTGGCCTATCCAGGCCATAAGAACTTGGCAAGTACCCAAAAACTAAGTCTATTCCATGTTACCGTTGCTAGTAATAGCAGTGGTTTTTTTCTAAGTCAACTTGATTAATAGCAGGTAATGGACTTCTCCAAGAACTTATCCAATCCTTTTTTAAACACAGCTATACTAACTGAACTAACCACGTCCTCTGGCAACAAATTCCAGAGTTTAATTGTGCGTTGAGTGAAGAACTTTCTCCAATTAGTTTTAAATGTGCCACATGATAACTTCATGGAGTGCCCCCTAGTCTTTCTATTATCTGAAAGACTAAATAACCAATTCACATTTATTGGTCAAAGAAGCCAGAGTTCCTTCCATCAGAAAACTTTTAGTGTCCTTGGTAAGCAAGCTACCGGACAGAAAATAGCTTCTTTTTATTTTTCCACTGTTGTTCATCATCTTTTTAGCAGGTTCAAGGCCTTAAGAAGTCTTAGAAGTTCACTGGTTCCCTTCTTACCTAACATACTTTTTAGAATATTTTCAAAATGTACCTGCCCTGTATCGTCACTCAAAAGTGTATTAAGTAAGTATTAACGTGCCAAAACATGCATTATTAGTGAGTAGACCCCATTGAAAATAATGAGGCCTGCGGGGAGTAATCCATATTTTGGCATGTTGACACTTAACTCACCTTCATGAATAGGGGCCCTACACCTCAGGAAACAGTTTGTCACATACATATTTTATATCACTGGACAGCGTAGATGCTTGCATATCACCTAACATAAGTGACATTGTGGAAAGATTGTTGGGAAATGTTTGTCTTTTTGTGGATAATACCAAAATCTGCAACAGGATAGACAGGCAGGAAGATGTGGAAAACATGAGGAGGATTCTAGCAAAGTTTGAGGAATGGCCTAAAGTCTGACACCTATTTAATGCAAAGAAAAGCAGAGTCATGCATCTGGGCTGGAAAAACCCAGGGGTATGAAATTCTTCCAAGAAGAGCGGGATCTGAGGCTGATTGTATTTAATGATCTTAGGGGGGGGGGGGGGAGGGGGATAAACAAGTGAATAAGGTAATGGCAAAAGCCAGAAAGATGCTTGGGCGCATAGGGAAAGGAATAACAGCAGAAGAAAAGAGGAACTTTGCCCTTGTATAAGCCCCTGGTGAGATCTCATTTGGAATGCTGTGTAAAGTTCTAGAGACCGCCACTTCAAAAGGATCTTAACTGGTTGGAATCGGTCCAGTGGGTGCCTTCTAAAATGGTCATTTGTTCTAAAGCATATGGGGAACAGAACAAAATTTAGATATGTACACCCTAGAGGAAAGGTGAGACAGGGGAGATATAATAGAGACATTTAAATACTTCCAAGGTTTCCATGCAGTAGAGGAGGCTCTGGAATGAAGGGTTATAGGATGAGGGTGAAAGGAGTATTCTAAGGAAATATTTCTTTACAGAGAGAGTAGTGGATACATGGAACAGCCTCCCTGTGGAGGTGGTAGAAACAAGGTCAGTTTCAAAAAAGCATGGAATAAATGCAGATCTCTGAGGGAGTGGTATGGGTTGTATAGATGAATAGTGGGCGCAGATGGACAGACTAGATAGAACATAGGGTATTTTTCTGCCATCGTGTTATATATTTCTGCGTTTCTAAAATGTTCATTTTTGTGGTTAATGAGACCATACCATTTACCACGTAAATGACTGTGTAACAGGATCAAAATAAACTGCAAGGACAATTACCTTTTTATCTGTGACATTACAATTGTCAAAGATCTTGTGTCACCTACTGCCTGATATAGACACATTAACATTTTGGGGTTTAAAAAAATATGACTTAAAACCTCTTTGGCAGTAGTTTTCTTGAAATGAATGCATCTATTAATAAGATTTGTTTTGTCACAGACTGTCAGCATTTTCACTTAATTCTAGGAATAATTGTTCCGTTTGGTGCTAATGCTTTTATATTATCTGCATTGTTATATTTTTTGACAAACGAAGATAGCAATATTTTTACAAAATATTCACAGTAATATGAACACCTCTAGATCAGTGAAACCGGATATTAATATCCTGAGTACCAACTAATCAGGTATTGAATCAAGCTCAACTTTTATGCAGTTTAGAATAAATTAATAATAAAATGGAATTTACAATACCAACATTTTTAACATCAAGGAAAACTTGAATACCGTTTGCTTCAGACTTGTGATATAATGTCTACCTGACTTTTTCCATGTTGCAAAGTTAATGGAACAGAAGTGAAATATACTTTTGCCATCTGTGAGATATTACCACTCATTTACTCATTAAAGGGCAGATTTTAAATGTCCGGCTCGTGTAAATCCCAGCCTTTACATGCGTGGCCGGACCTTATGCGCACCGGGCAAATCTTGCAAGAGGCCCAGCCATGCGTGTGGTACACGCTCAAGTGCCAGGCCTCTTGGAAGGGGCGGGCCAAAGGGCATGTTTTGGATGGGGAGGGGCGGGGCAGGAGGTAGGCTGGGACAGCGCCATTGTTTGCTGTCTCGGAGCCTCGTGCGCCGGCCGGCTGCCAGCATGTGCAACTTACTTCAGCACGAGAGCTGAAGTAAGTTGGGCCACAAAAGTTAAAAAAAAAAGATTTTTAATTTAGGGGTTAGGGAGGAGAGGGGAAGGGGAAGGGAGGGGAGGGGGTAGGGATGTTCCCTCCCAGTCCACTCCTTAATTGGAGCGGACTGGGAGGGAACTGGGGAAAGCAGCGATGCATCACCATGTGAAAGTTGCAAAAAGTACCCCCTCATACGCGTGCCGCCCCAATTTTATAATTTTCTCGCACTGGCGTGTGCATGTTATAAAATCACACGTCCGCGTGTGTGCTCCGGGTAGTGCGCGCACATGGACGTGCGTGCGTATTTTTTAAAAATCTACCCCTTACTCAATACTCATGGGCAGTGAGGGTATAAAATTTAAGGAGTAATTATTTATTACTCTATACATGTAGAATATTGTATTAGGGCACAATGGTCTAATTTTAGATTTTTTTCTGCTGACACCTGTCGTTTTCAGATTTGTTTTCTATTTGCTAGAAAGGAAGACAATTGATTTAGAAATTGTAAAAGCCAGACAGTGCTAAATATTTAAAATGTAGGTGTCTGTCATATATGTGGTGATAATATTGATGATGTTCTGATTGAATTTGCCAGATATGGACTGCGGGAATTCTCACACCAGTTCAGGTTCAGTAAGATGCTTCAAAAGCACTGTATTCTGCTTTCTGCACGGTTTAACAAAATCTCAGCAATTACGTCATAATTCACCTGTGGCTATGCCACATGTAAACGATGCAACTACAACAGTTCTTTACACATTTTCAGCACCTGTAAGTAGTGCATCCTGATTCAGAACAATGAGATCCTGTCAAGATAAAAACTATTTTAAAAATTTGGATGCAGATCAAATATTTAGGAGCCAAGAACAATTTTTCCCTTGACAACCTTTTGCCCTTTTATTTCCTTTGGAAGTGGGGAGGCCATTTATATATTTTTTTTTCTTTTTTTTTGTTTTGTTTTTGTCTAGGTTATTATTTTTTTTGCTTCTTTATTCTTTTACTTTTTGCTGTCCCCTTCCCTACTCCCAGCCTCTTTTCTTCTCCTTCCCTCCCTCCAACTTCTCTCATTTCCCTCTACCTCTTTTTCTTCCTTTCAACTTCTCCCATCGTTCAGCTTCATTTCCTCATTTGCCTCCCCTCAAGCTTCTTCCTGTCTCCTGCCTTTTCCCCTTATTTCCCTTTAACTTCTTCCCTTGCCCCTGACTCTCTTTCCTGCCATTCCCCTCAAGCTTCTTTCTCTAGCCCCTTCCCTCACCCAGCCTCTCTAGCCTCTCATCCTCTACAGGGTAGGGTCAGCCCTAGGCTAGAACAGCTCTTCTCAGGCCTGGGCCTTGGCCAGCCATGCTGTTAGCATCTGCTCCCAGACCAGTTCCAGGCTGGCAGCAGTGGTGACATCTCTCCCAGGCCCAGTAGTGGTGACAGGTTCATCATTGTCATCGTCCTTCCTTGATCCTGTACTGGCATCAGATACCTATTTTTAGACATCTGGGTGACCAGGGGTAAGCAACCTCCAGTCCTCATGGACATCAATTTGCTTGGGTATTCAGGAAAACCCTAATATATATATATCTAAGATAGATTTATTTACAAAAGAAACAATGGGCATGCAAACCTGTCTCATTTATATTCTTTAGGGATATCTTGAAAATCTGAGCATACTAATGTCCACAGGCCTACTCCTGCAAATGACCTGCTGCATAGGATTTTTCCTCCCCTACATATAAATTACATAATTTCTAGAGGAAATCATTTTGCCCAAACTTATATTTAGATCCTAAAACTGCTTTTTTTTTTTTTTTATAAAGGATTTATTTTATTTTTTAACAATGTTATAAACATAATAAAGCACTACACTGGAGCCTAGGAGGTATACGGTAAGACTTGACTTATCTTGCACCTAATTATATTGCTATTTACAAGCTAATAGCTGTATTTTAGGATGTACTGACATTTTTTTATATCATTACTCAAAGTATATATATATATATAATGCATTTAACTGTACACACATAATCACACATGCCTGTCCTCAGCTCCTGTGTAACCACTTGTTTGGCATACAATATTCTTTATGAATGTTTGTGCTGACCGTGCTATCAAAAAGTCCGATAATGTTAGTCAGACGTGTTATACTTAATTTTCTATTTCTGTATGAAACAGAAATGTCACAACAAAACTCATAAGCAGAGCGTGCATGATTCAAATTTTTTTTTAAAGAATTTAATTTTATAAAACATAATAAAATACTCAGTGGTGCACAGAAAGTTGACTTCTGTTCTACAGTGGATCCTGGGTATGCATTGTGACTTGGCTCGTTGCTCACATAATTATGACTTCCATATATAGCTATGCCTTTAGTACCTCATCTGAAGCAGAGGCCTGTGAGCTCCCAAAAGCACATGGGCTACATCATAGTTTTTGTTTCTGCCTTAAAAGGTGTTCTCCTGCTAAAATCTAAACCAATAATTGTTGTATTTTAGGATGCAGTAATTCTTCTGGTACCATATTTGAAATAATTAAATCAAAATAAAGTGATGATGAAAAGTTTTGCATCCATAAGTGAAACATTAAGAGAAAGGGAAATAAAGATTATGAAAATATAAAGCTTTAATTTGGAGACATATAAACACTTTTGGTACAGTAAAGACATGGTGCTGAAAATTTATATGACTTCTCTTAAACATAATACTTATTTACCTTGTTTGTACAGATAAATTTGATACACCCACCACATGGAAGATCGTGTCCAGCTTTGTACAATAGAGTGAAAGTGATACATCACTGATAAACCGGTTGCTTTGTTACAGAGGATGAAGCAAAGAACATATTGGCAAGAAAATCTCCAAATAGGCTGACAAGCAACATTTTGGATTTCATCCAAGGGTGAATCCAACAAAAAAATAGCAAAGAATGATAGCCAAGAACAAATTATTGTTTTCTTTTTTACAAAGACTGCCAGTCCTCAGAATAAATACCAATGATCAGTCGTATTCTAGCTGCCAAGTGTACTTATATATTATGAAATGATATATTTTTAAATGATAGTTCAAACTTAGAAGGATCACACAAAATATCCAAATGATTGAAGACATTTGCTAGACCGTTAAAATAACTATGAATGAAGACTATATGACAGCTAAAGATTTAGCCATTCCTTTTTGCCTGGTTGCAATACCAATAATCAATATACATGTAAAAAAAGGATAAACTGTTCAATAATACTGGCAAATGAACTGACAGGGCAAACAAACAATTTTTAGAAAAGATATGAAGTATACCATAATTGAAAACATAACCATTTTAATGCTGTGCAAGTTGTTAGGACATGCCAGTGTTCTGTTTCTTACTTGACCAGAACTTCCGACGTGCACGTCATGTTAATGCCTTTTGAAATATGTAATGAGGTAATAAATATTCTGTCTGATTTACCAGTGCTTTCTCCCACTATTCTCCTTTTTCTTTGTTCACACAAAAAAAACTATACTTTAAAATGCTTGTAAGAAATACAATATTTAAAATATACTTTGTCATTAACTTTACTTTTCTTCCAGTAGACTCTGCAGTTCTAGGAACAGCATCTGATGCCCTCTTGTGGTTAAGACGTCTTTCTTTAAATTAAATGTAATTCACCATTGTCTTACCTTTACCTCTTTGTATGCTCACTGATGGATTTTGAGAGCTGAAAATGGTGCCCAGGTATACAGAGAGAGCAGGTCTAATGCTTCATTAAAAAAAACGCTGTACATAATTTTGTAAGAACGGATTTCTAATGTAAAAAAAAATCTGTAAACAGCTTTTTACAATATATTAGCATAAGTTATAAATTACTGGTCCTTCATTGTAACTGCTGTCAGTTCAGCCTCTGTCACGAGTCTGGGTAATGTTCTGTTAGACATTAGCACTTAATTTTCGAGGTGGAAATATCAAATGTTAGAAATCTCCATTGGCTTCTTCTCCAGTATATGCAAGTCAATTTTTCCATTTAATGGGATTTGTACTTCCAGATTTTCATTTTGTCTGTGATGCTTTTTGTCTCTCTTTGAACAGATGCATATGCCCATTATAGTAACTAAAATGATTGATCCTAAGCTTATTATTGACAAGGCTACTAACAAAGGCATGCAAGATGCTGATTCCACTTTTTGCTGAGTAGGTTCCATAGCTATTAATGGTTCTTTCTCCTCTATATTAATTTCTGGTTCCTTGCGTAACAAACTTTCAATGTAACTTTCATTGCTAACAGTGTCATTGACAAAGAGGTTCACCATAACAGTAGAATAGAGAGGCTCTGGATATCCATGGTCACTAACTTTTACAAGCAATCTGTACAGGCCATAATCATTTCTCATCAGTGCATCCTCCAAAGTGATATTGCCTGTTTTAGGGTCAATTCTGAATGATTCAGGACGAGGCCCCCTTCTCCCTATAATGCTATATGCAATAACAGCATTCATGCCAGTGTCTTTGTCAACAGCATAGACTTCAGTGATGGGGGATCCTGGAAGAGTTGAAGGAAGAACTAAAAGATAAGACATGTTAGACTGAGGAAACAGAACCAGAGGTGGGTTGTCATTGACATCTAGAAGCAGGATAGTTATTTTTGCAGTGGAGGATAAGGCAGGGTCACCTCCATCCACAGCTTCCACCCATAGCACATAGGAGCTTTGTTGCTCCCTATCCAGGGACACCTTGGCCCTTAATAGGCCTTTGCCAGTGTCTATTACAAAGATATCACTTCCATTAATAACAGAAATGGCTACCCATCCATTCTGTCCTGCATCAGCATCTGTGACACTAATTACTCCAATTTCACCCAGGCCTGGGAAGTTTTCAGGTACAAAAAAACTGAAATCCTTGTTGATAAATCTAGGGCTGTTGTCATTTTTATCCAGCACTGTAAGGATCACAGTAGCTATTGCATCCCTAGGAGGCAATCCATTATCTTTTGCTTTGACAGTGAACCTATACTTCTCTTTTTCTTCTCTGTCTAATTGTGTGGATACTGTAAGAACTCCAGTAGTTTTATCTAAAGAAAAATATGATGGTGCATCAGGTCCCAGGAAATAGGAAACTTCACCTCTTGCCTCACTGTCAGCATCTGTAGCATATAACTTGACCAAAAATACATTGGGGGCATTGTTCTCTTCAATTGATAATTCTACTACAGGGTGAGTAAAACTGGAGAGTTGTCATTGTCATCTAAAACCTGCACCTTAATAAATGTCTTCACATGAAACCCATGTGAACTCTGGGCAACCACAACTATTTCATACAGTTGCTGGATCTCGTAGTCCAAGGGCTTTGTGGTTTCTAGCAAATATTCATTAGTGTATGGCTTATATGGTGACAATCTGAATGGCCCATCTCCCTCCAAAAAGCAGTCCACTTTATACTTTTCATCTGGATCTTTCACTGTAAAAAACGCTATTGGTGAGTTCACAGGCTCTAATTCTTTTAGGTAAACAATGCCTTCTGCTTCATTAGCAATGTAACGAGGGACAACTTCAGGGGGTCTGAAAATCACTTTTATTACCGATACTAGTACGTTGATAACAGCTGGGATGCAACCCGGCCCATTTGCAAGTACTGTTAATTTATGCAGCTGGACAGTGTTGCCATCAATTTTATCAGACAATTTTATAACTCCCGCAATTTCATCAAGATTGAACAAATCCTTTGTTGAACGAGGAACTCTCTCACTGAAAGTATATTTTATCTCAGCATTTGATCCAGAGTCCTTATCAACTGCTTTCACAATAGCTACAATTGTTCCCAGAGTGGAGTTTCCATACAGAGTCACATTGATTTGAGACTCAGAGAACAAGGGACAATTATCATTAATATCACTTATACTAATCAACAGAGTAGCACTTCCCAGCAGGGGTGGATTACCCCCATCTTCAGCAATGATACTGGTTACATACTCAGGTTTTGTTTCTCTATCCAGAGGACCCATAATAATCAAGTAAGGTGTCCTTTCTCCGCTTTCGTTCTCTTCCACATCCAGAGTAAACACGCCATAATAATCCCCAAGTCGGTAGGTTTGAACTCCGTTTATACCCACATCAGGATCAAAAGCCGGGTGCTCAATGGCAAGCCTGGTGTTCACCGGGGCATTCTCGGGCACGGAAACGAAGATTTGGGAAACAGGGAACCGAGGTGCGTTATCATTGACATCTCGGATGACAACTTTCACTTTCACAAACCTGAAATACTCTTGGGGCAGGATGATGATGTCCAGGAGAAGGAGGCAGTCCAGCATACCCGCGTTTTCCTGGCAAAGGGCTTCCCGGTCAACTTCCTGGGCCGAGGTGTACAGCTCCCCCGTGCTATTGCTCAGACTCACATACTGCTCACTGATCCCCTTCGATGCCAAGCTGAAGGAAAGAGGAGAGTCAGCTGAGAATTCCAACTGTAAATCCGCCTTGATATTCCCTATCAGCACTCCTTCGGGCAGTCCTTCATTCACCGCGTACAACAGCTCCGTGGCTCGGCTGTAGCTTGCAAAGCAATTAAAAGGTCCAGTGGCGACGAAGAGCATACACAGAAACAAGTGCTGGTGGGGACAGTGAAAAACAAAAACCACAGTGGTGTTAAAAGTGGGCATTAGGGTTTCCGCGGTTTGTTTTCTGTGTTAATTTTTATGTAGTTTGTTACCTGACCCTCAACATACATGACTTCATTCATTACAAATTCCTAAGAGCCTTCCAGTTCAACATCCAAACTCAAACTGAATCATACAGATCCTCTGATCTTCTTGAACCCCCACCAAACATGCTATGCAAATTAAAAGACATTTCCAAATTAGTGTGTATTTATAATCGAAAATCATATTTCAATTACCTTTGGAAACCAGATCGCCTGGGCTTTTAATTTACATTTACTAAAACGTATCTGCTTCCCACACTTCCTGCTACACTTTTTTTTTTTCTTTTCCTTTTTTTTTTCCTTTTCTACAAAGTTTACATTTAAGTACAGTGTTAATCTGCACAGGTTTTAAGGATTTGCGTTTCATTCTTACCCAGCTTCCTAGGCTGACAGAATAAAGGTAAACGGCTATGCCAGACGAAGCAGGGCTCTGAAAATGAAATCACACATACCGGCTGATTTCTGATGCTGCTCCGGCTGCTCCGGCTGCTCCCCATATCCAGCGCGTGATGCCCGTCCTGCAGAAGCCGGCTCGCTTCTACGGTGCACAAGTGCCTCTCATTCCCTTGGCAGTTCAGTCCCAAAGAAACTGCATTCATTTGACTCCTGGTGCGAGAGCAGCAGAGACACTCCCCCCCCCCTCTCTGTTCATGCAAATCACCGGAGAACTTCAGCCAATAGCCATAGGCACCTCAATTAACAAAGGACTTAGACGGGAAAATATAGTAAACTTGATGCACAGGAAAGAAAAAAAAATCCAAGTAGAAGACACATTAGCCTGAGCTTTATTTGCTTACAGGCTTACTGTGTTGGTATAGAAATGTATGCAGTTTGCAGCTCCAGCTAAACTGAAAGTAATGACAGGAAAACAGAAAAGATTTTCCGGACACTTTCAACATGGAGCCCAACCAGTTAAGGTGGAATATACTTCCCCATTTAGCATTAGGTAATACATTCATTTCCCAGGACAGACCCTATCAATAAAGTTCCTGAACAAATCCAAATGGGATTCATTGTTCACAAATTCTGGATCAACCTATTTCTACAACTACAATGTCTCCCTTGATTCATGTGGTGAGAAAATTTTATACAGTTTGTGTTCTCTTGGACTTTTCTACTTTATTGTAAATGAATCATTAATAACAATGTTTAGTTCTATTTGTACTAAATATTATTAGTTTTAAACAGAAAACATATACAGCTTGGGATTCTAAATTGATTCTATCAATAAGAAAACCAAAGACAAACACATAGTGAAAAAAAGTTGCACAGTCAGTTAAAAATGTCATTTATGATAAAAATTATTTAAAAAAACCCGAAACATATTAACTCTGGGAGGTTAGACCTGTCCACAACTTGCTCCTTCCCCCTCCCCCAATAACAGACGTACCACTTTTTGGCTTTAAACAGAGGCCGCAGTTTATTCCAAACCCGAGCCTCTTACAACAATTCTAACATGATAACACATCAACTGCCCCACCCTCTCCTTTCCCCCCTTGCCTTTCCTCCTTCCTCCTTCCCCCTCCCCTTTTCCATCTTTACCCCTCATCCCAGAGGTAAAGCACTGCCCCCTCCTTCCCCCCCCTTGCCCTGCCACGAACCAGCGAGGGCAAGCCCTAACCGTGAGCTATAGCCCCCAAACTCAGGGCCTTCTCGAGCAGCAGCCCCCCCAACTGCATGAGTAGCCCACCCCCCCCATCCTTCCACCCCTTTTTAACATTACAAATTCTTCCACATTAACTAGGGCTCGGGTTTACCGCCACAAACAAGAAGCTGTTACTCAGTTCTTGTTCCCCCCAACTGCAGGCCTCAATCCCCTTGCTAGGACCACTTCCAAACTATCCTGTAGGGAATTATTAAATAAGTCCATTCCCACATCCGACAAATGGACTCCATCTCCCTGGAATAAGCCCTCTTCCACCCACCACGCCCATCTATGCCTGACTCAAAACTCTCCCTCCCTTATTACCCATTTGCCTGTTCAACTTGGTTGCCCCTGATTTCCATAACATCTCCATTTTGCACTGCAGCCTGACAATGATATCTGACTACCCCAGAAAGACTCTGGGCCACCTTATCCAAATTTGCGACAGATCTTTCTTCATACAGGTGATCAGCTCCCGACAAGATTTCTTCCCGATATCTTTGCAACCCAAATGAATCAGCACAACATCTGGTATGCCCCACATATCTGCCCTTTCCAACATAAATGGCAAGAATTCATCCCATAACATTCCCAATTTGCTGAACCATGACACCGTTCATTGCCCCTGATTGAGGTCCAAATGTTTGCCATAGAGCCTTCTCCATACTCGTCTCTGCGCTCGGTGAATGAACGAGTGGCCCGCAATCCAGATGCACCCTGCTCTTTACACTGCCCTGCCTCTCTCTGCAATAAAAGAAAACAGCATCATTACATGCCCCTTCTACCCCCTCCTTTCCCTCCCCTCCCCCCCCTCCGATCCGCATATACCTCTGCTCTTCAGCGCCACTAAGTCTTTAACTCCCCCCCCCCTTCCCCCCTTTTCTGCTGTTGGTTGTTTCCGTCCTGGATTGTGATTTTTTTTTTATTCTGTTACGTATATCAAGAATGCATTGGATTTCCAACTGCCAACAGCTTGAATGCCGACCCCCAAAATTCCCCCTTCCGTGGCCGACGTCGCCACTCCTATGCAGAAGGAATGTGAGCTATAAAACTTGGCTTCCCATCCCGCCCATTGGATCACCATCTGCAACACCCTCTAGAACTGAAGCCTGGTCAACGGCCGAAACCTCATGAATAGGTTTATCAGCCTGAATGGACATACCTCCCTATCAACCACGGGGAGGAGTGTGATGAATTGCCCCTTCTTTCTCTGGTCCATTTTGGATTTAGGTTAAAACAGCTCATCTGCCTCCTTGCTATGCTTCATGTGCCGAACCAATAGCCCTAAATTTGATTGATCCACTTTTGATTTTGCCACCAACTCGCTGATTCACATTGCTCCAAAGAAAGCCAGTGAAAACGCCGTGCTAAACAAACAAACCTCATATTCGGACCAACATACCTCTGGCAGGCGGTGTATTGCCTGAATCATATCCCTATATCTAATAGGTTTTCTTCTATCCCCCTCACCTTGTCTGTCCCACTGCCACCCACAAGGAGCTGTTTTATGCGGAAACTACACAACGGATTGCTCCTACCCTGCAACATCTGAAAGAATGTGAATCCTGTGAGCTGACTCTGCACCAAACCCACAGAATATCCCAACCTTCTGGCTCTTAGGATATACTTTACTATACACTCCTCCGGCACCTGCCACGAATGCCACCCTACTGACCACAGAAAACGAGCAATTGCTGCTCAGCCCGCTAGGTACACTGCCCAGGTGGCCGGCGCCACGGACTTCTGGATCAATCTCCATTCATCGTCCTCCCAAGGTTCCACAATTCTTCCGGGAACTTCTCCGGCGACTTCATCGCCTGTGGGGCCAGTGTCTGAAAAACCTTCCATTGGAAACGAGACAAAGCATCTGCTATGAGATTCTGAATTCCGGGGACATGCTTAGCTCTCAATAACCTGGACACCCTCAAACATCATGCTGACAACTTATTGAGTACCTGCACCACTCCTAAATTGTCACACCAAAACACCACTCTTCGGTGTTTTGGTGTGACAATAGGGAACAATTCCAAAAACGTGATGTTTTTTGTCAACCCACTATCTGCCCATTCACGTGGCCAAGATTCCGCACACCACTGCCCCCCGAAGAAAACGCCAAACTCCGACACCCCTGCTGCATCTGAAAACAACTCTAAATCCCGATTCCCTACCTCGACTTGAGGAATCATACGAACCCCATTAAAGGAGTCCAGGAACACTTCCTGCACCCCGAGCTCCTTCCTAATGGGCCTGGCGATGCGAATGTGGTGATGTCTTGCCCTTATTCCCATGGTAGCTGCCGACAACTGGCATATGAATGCCCGACCCAAGGGGACCACCTGACATGCAAAATTCAGGGACACGATCAACGACTGTATTTGTTTTAACCTCACTTTTTTCGCACGCCTAACTTCCTCTGCGATGTCCCTCAACTTAACCAACTTGTCTTCCGGAAACTGAGAAATCATAGCCTCTGAGTCCATCTCAATCCCTAGAAAAGTCAGCCGAGTAACTGTTCCTTCCATCTTGTCTTCCGCAATTGGTACCCTCAATTCTCTTGCTACTGTCAGGAAACCCTCCAACTTCCTTTGACATAAATCAGACTCCCTCCCTCCCACAAAAAAGAAATAATCCAAGTAGTGAAGATTGAGATGCTCTCCCATGTGTTGCTCCATCACCCATTGCAAAAAGGAGCTAAACGCCTTGAAAAAGGCACAGGATATTGCGCATCCCATAGGCAAACAACGATCGATGAAATAGCCCCCTCCAAATGCAAAACCAAGTAAAGGCAAGCTGCTTGGATGAATCGGTAGTAATCGAAATGCCGATTCGATATCCGCCTTTGCCATGAAGGCATTTTGCCCCGCTTGCCGAACCAGGTCCAATGCCTCATCGAACGAAGCATAAAGGACAGTACATTTCTCTTTGGGGATGAAGTCATTTACCAACGCACCTTTCAGAGAGGAAAAGTTCAGAATCAGCCGATACTTCCCCGCTGATTTCTTCGGAATGACGGCCAGCGGAGACATGTGCATCCGCTGGAAAGGTGGCACTTCTAATGGACCTGCAATCCTCCCTAACTGTAACTCTGCCTCCAATTTGTCCCTTACCACACCCTCCAATTGTCCAACTGATCGGGCATTCCGTGCTCCCCTCCCCACCCCTGGTCCATTATACGGTATACAAAAACCCTCACATTCCACTGTACTCATTATTCTCAGTTCTCTCCACTACAGCACTGCTACCGGAGGTGTCGCTGTTCCAGCGCCTGAGGGATACTAGCCCAGCCGGGCTTCTTCAGCTACTCATCACTGCCTCCTCTGGTGGCTACACAACATTGTTTAAATAAAGATCAAACTCTCTGTGTTTGTGTGTCCTCAGCTGAACCTGACCTGTGGCCCCTCACGGGACTGCCCCCCATGGACGTGGTCAGCTGCCACAGTGTCCAAGGGTCCACCCAAACCTCACTAATTATAACAGATTGCTAACTCCATGGATCCGGCACAGCTCAATGCCTTACAGGCCATTCCAGGCCTGGCCCTACACACTGCTGAATTACAAGACGCATTGGAGAAACTCACTTCAGCGTTTCATCAGCTACAAGCACAGAAGACGCAAGGTGCTACTTCCAGTAATGAAGGTCATTTACCTGAGGTAACTATAAAGACTATGGTACTTCTGGCTGCTCCAGTTCATTTCTCTGGAGAGATTCAAAGAACCAGAGGATTCCTAAATCAATGTTGCATGCATTTCGCCCTGCAGCCTGCACACTTCCCCACAGCCTACGCCAAGACTACTTATATTCTATCTTATCTTGATGGAAGGGCTTTGTCTTGGTCTTCCATGCTGTGGGAACATAAGGATCCAATACTGCAGGATATTGATGGATTTATTGATTTATTTAAATTTGTGTTTGACGATCCTGCTCGAGTGACTGTTGCTGGTTCTGACTTGGTGGACCTGAAGCAAGGCAACCGACCACTGGCTGATTTTGCAATAGAGTTCAAGACTCTTGCTACAGATTTATGCTGGGAACCTAGATGCCTGAAAAATCTCTTCTTCAGAGGTCTAAATACCTTGCTCGTGAGACACCTGACTCGCTGGATGAACCAGTGGCCTTGGCTACTAGAATTGACCATCGGCTTCGTGATAAGGTGAAAGAGCTCAAGCCTACTAAAGGACCGATTCAGAAGGAGACTCGTGCTAAACCTGTACTTCAGATGGTTCCAGCTGTACCTGTTGCCAGTGGAGAAGAACCAATGCAAATTAGCCTAACCAATCAAGCTAGATACTTCATTTAGATGCAGCTCCAGCACTGCTCTCTACATCAATGGCGGGGGTGGAAGGGAATTGGAAGGGAATTGGAACCAAAAGGTTACTAAGGGCCAAAGAGTAACAGTTAAGTATGAGAAAAAAACAAGTGTGAAAGCTTGCTGGGCAGACTGGATGGGCCGTTTGGTCTTCTTCTGCCGTCATTTCTATGTTTCTATGTAAGACTTCGGAAGAGACAGGGCTTATGTATGTACTGTGGACAAGTTGGTCACAATGTCCCAACATGCCACAGTCGTCTGGGAAACGGATGGGCCTAAGTCCTCCAGGAGGACTGTTCTTAGGCCTTACCACGCCTTCTCCTCTGCTCTCTCTACCAGTCTCCCTGACTTGCAGACCGTCTACAATCCTAATTCTTGCACTTGTGGATTCGGGGGCAGGAGGCAACTTTATACTTCGACACCTAGTGGAACATTTGAGGATTCCCCTCGTTACTTTAGAAACTCCACTACTCTTGTCTTCCATCCATGGAGAGCCTTTACCCAGTGATGTGACTTATCGCAGCGAACCAGTGACTCTTCGCACCGGAGCCCTCCATACGGAGACAATCCCCTTCTTTGTGTTAGAGAAAGCCATGCACCCTATCATTCTGGAGCTACCCTGGTTGCAGTTGCATCAGCCTCAATTCGACTGATCCTCCTTGGAACTTTCCCACTGGGGCCCAAGTTGTCATGGCAAATGCCTGAAGGAAGTTTCTCCTGTTCTCTGCATGCCTACTACTCCAGTGATGGCAGGACTGATGCCTCAATACGCATCATTCATTGATGTGTTTTCCAAAGAAGCTGCTGATATCCTCCCTCCACACAGATCTTACGACTGTGCCATTTGGCTGAAACCAAATACTAAACCTCCTAAGGGACGTGTCTATCCACTCTCTGCAATAGAGAATAAGGCTATGTCTGAATACATTGAGGAGAATTTACAGAAAGGTTTCATTAGACCTTCGAAGTCGAGAGCCGGCGCAGGACTCTTCTTTCTGGGGAAGAAGGATGATACCTTACGTCCTTGTATCGACTATCGTGGTCTGAAAGACATTACGATTAAAGACCGCTACCCCCTGCCTTTAATCTCAGAGCTGTTTGACCAGCTTCAGGGGGCCAAGATATTTTCGAAACTTGACCTGAAGGGGACCTACAACTTAGTTCGGATTCGCAGTGGCGATGAGTGAAAAATGGCTTTCAAAACTCGAGACGGTCATTTTGAGTACTTAGTAATGCCTTTCGGCCTGTGCAACGCACCCGCCGTGTTCCAGAACATGATGAATGACATTCTGCAGGATTTGTTGTACAAGAGTGTTATAGTGTATCTAGATGACATCCTGATATTTTCTCAGAATCTGTCTACTCTTCTAGAAGACATCAAGCAAGTTCTACTAAGACTCCGTGAACACCGACTCTACACCAAGCAATTCAAATGTGAATTCCATAAAGACCGTGCCTTTTCTTGGCTACATTGTGTCTAAAGATGGCTTCCAGATAGATCCCCAAAAATTAGAAGTATCAAGAACTGGTCCCAAGCTACCAGCCTGAAGGCCTTGAGATGATTTTTGGGGTTCACAAATTACTATAGAAGCTTTATAAAGAACTATTCTTCTTTAATGGTGCCCTTGACTGCTATGACCCAGAAAGGGGCCAATGTTTCTAAATGGTCTGCAGAGGTCATTTCTGCGTTCAAAGAATTAAAGACTGCCTTTTCCACGGAACCATGCCTATGTCATCTGGACCCCAATGAGCCATTCATCGTAGCGGTCAACGCCTCTGTGTAGGGGCTGGTCTGAGCCAGACTGGAGATTCCAAGTCCTTAGGTACCTGCTCTTTCTTCTCATGATGTTTCTCTCTGGCAGAGAAGAATTATGGGATCGGTGACAAGGAGCTCCTGGCTATTAAGTTGGCATTTGAGGAATGGCGGCCTTGGCTTGAAGGCGCTCAACATCAAATTACCATGTTTACGGACCATAAGAATTTAGAGTATCTCCGCTATGCGCAACGTCTTAACCATAGACAAGCTAGATGGTCCTTATTTTTCAACCACTTTGACTTTGTGCTCAAATATCGCCCCGGAGACAAGAATACCAGAGCTGATGCCTTATCACGCTCTTTCCTCTCGGAAGATATTCCGGAAGAGCCACAGCACATAATCAACCCAAAGAAAGTCGTCTTAGCAGCTATCATTCTGTGCCCGCTGGTAAGACCATCGTGCCAAAACGTCTCAGAAAGAAAGTGCTCTATTGGGCGCATGATTCCAAGCTGGCTGGCCATCCTGGTCAAGCCGTACCCTGCTGAAGCTACAGAAGTATTATTGGTGGCCAACTATCAAGGAAGATACATTCTTCTATGTGTCATCTTGTGCCAACTGTGCCAAGCACAAACCTACTTCTGGCCAACCATGGGGATTGCTGCAACCGCTTCCAGCTTTGGAAGAGCCCTGGATGCATATCGCTACTGATTTTGTAGTTGATCTACCCCTTTCTGGAGGTATTAATACCATCTGGGTCACAGTCGACTGCTTCAGCAAGATGGCCCACTTCATGGCACTGCCTGGCTTACTTTCAGCCTCGAAACTTGCAAAGCTCTTAATAGTCCTTATCTTCTGCCTCCACGGCCTACTGAAGCACATATTCTTGGATCGAGGATCACAGTTCATGGCAAGATTCTGGAAGGCCCTGTGCAAACTCTTCGACATCTCTCTAGATTATACATCTGCCTATCATCCTCAATCTAATGGCCAAACAGAATGGATGAATAGGACTCTGAAACAGTTTGTTCGGGCCTATGTGAGTTGCCGTCAGAATAACTGGGCCGAACTGTTACCATGGGCTCAATTCTCCATTAATTCTCATCCAGCAACATCAACTGGATCAACACCATTTGAAGTGGTATATGGACGTTCACCATCACTGCCACTTCCACTGAAGCTCTCAGTGACGTCCTCAGCAGCTCAATCCACTACTGAAGAAATCTATCAATTATGGACTCAGACGAAAGAAATGCTACTCAAAGCGAGTGATTGAGCCAAAAGGTTCTATGACGCTCATCATTCCAAAGTGCCTGTCTTTCAACCTGATGACAAAGTCTGGCTATCCACTAAGCACCTTAGACTGAAGTTACCCTCTCTCAATTTGCTCCTTGCTATGTTGGACCATTTTCAATCCTCCGACGTCTTGGCAATGTTACCTACAGTCTGAAGTTACCACCTGGATTGAACATCCATAACGCTTTTCATGTTTCACTTCTGAAACCACTCATCATCAGTGAATTTTCTTCCAAATCTTTGGAACCATCATCCATCAATGCAGAAGATGACCTAGAATACAAGGTCGAAGCTATTCTTGATGTCCACAAATGAGGCAAAACCTGGGAATACCTTCTATCATGGGAAGGTTTTGGCCCCGAAGAAGATTCTTGGGAGCCTCTGGCTAATATCCTTGACAAAGAGATGCTCCATCAGTTTCATCTCTTGCATCCTTAGAAACCAAAACCTGGTACCCGCAGAGGAGACCGCCCTTTGAAGGGGGGTACTGTTGCAACCATCCCATCCTGAAGGCTGCTTTCCTGCTACCTCTCTCCTTTTGCTCCTCCTCTTGCTGTTAATGGACTTCTGGCTGCCGTGGCGTCTGTCTACCATCCTCTCCATTTTGTTTACTGGCAGTTGGCTGCCAGTAAACAAAATGGTACCAGTGGCCTTTTGCCCATACCTTATCTTAGAAAATGGCATGGGCCATCCATTGCTCCTTCCATGTGACAGGGGCCAACCAATGGCACCGGTAGCCCCTGTCACATGGTAAGGGCAAAGGGCCAGTGGTACCATTTTGTTTACTTGAAGCCGACGGCCTGAGAGCAGGAGATCGCTACCGGGACACCCGCTGGACCACCAGGGACTTTAGGCAAGTTTTTGGGGGGTCGGGAGGGTGAGGGGTTGTAATTAACTAAATTTGAAGGGTTGGGGTGGTTTATTTTTTTTCGGCGAACATTGCCATGAAAAAAGAAACAACCCATTGGAAAATGAAGTTTTCCACGGTCACCTGACCTGTAGCCTGACCCAGCATAAAAAAACGAAGCACATCCCTAGTAAATAGTATGTACATACATAAAGTGAGGTGGAGTTGTGTTGTGCACGTGGACCCTTGGACCAGCTAGAATGTAAGAGGGTCCACTGAAGGGAAGCCTGCAGTTGTACTCATAGCCAGCAGGCTGTACAGAGCCAGGAGTCCAGACTGGACCTTCACCTATACCAGCCCACATTCCCCTCAGGTTGAGGCCTTGGGTTCCAGGGCCGGCAGGACTTATGCGAGGGTCTCCTGGCGAAGAGGAATCAGAAGAACAGACCAAGTTGAGGCAGGCTGAAGACTGGGGTGGTCGGAGATGAACCAGGAGTCTAGGCTGGCAGCGGAGGTGCGAAACGAGATGGCAAGCCAATGGTCAGGGCAGGCGGAAGACAGATGAAGCCGGAAGACAAACCAAGGATCAGGATGGGCATCAGATGAAGGTACCAGGAGCCAGGCCAAGGTCAAACCAGAGAATCAAGCAAACAGAAACTGGAACTTGGAAGCAGAAGCGGAGCTGGAACAGGCAGGAAGGCAGGAACACAGGAACGGAGCTGGAACAAGCAGGCAGGAACACGCAGGAACACTGGGAAAATGTCAGGAACAAGCAGGATCAACAACTAGCTACTTGGTGAGTTGATCTGTTGCCAAGGCAAGGCTGAAGGGACCTTAAATAGGCTTTTGATGATGAAGTGGGCCGGGCCAAGGTTTCCTGCCATGGCCCCTTTAAATCCCGGGCCATTGCACACACATGCGCCTAGGGGCGGGACAGCCCGACAATGCTGGTGGCATCCTCCTCGTGAAGCAAACACCGTGAGGAGGCCCTGACATGACCCGGGGTGAAGCGGAGCAGACCACACTGCTGGGGGCGAGCCAGAAGGTAAGGAAGAGCCCAGCTGTGGACACCCGCGGCCGGGAATCCCAACAGTTGGAGCTCATACCTCTTCTCCCTACAATTTTGTTTTTATTGCATGAGGAAAGAGGAGCTCAAGTATCAGTACAGGAAGGAGAAATCAATGATGAGGGGAGGTGAAGGAGAGGGGAAGAGTAACAGGGATGGGAAGAGGAAGGGAGGAGGACCAAGAATGGGATTAGAATATAGGAGGACTGGGGATGGGGGAAGAAGAGGGAAATGGTGTAAGCAATACAAGAGTGTTCTGTAACCCAGTGGTCCCCAACCCTGTCCTGGGGGCCCACCTGCCAGTCCGGTTTTCAGGATATCTACAATGAATATGCATGAGAGAAAATGTGCATGTTATGGAGGCAATGTATGCACATTTTCTCTCATGCATATTCATTTTGGATATCCTGTAAACCAGACTGGCTGGTGGGCCCCCAGGATAGGGTTGGGGACCACTGCTGTAACCTGTCTGAAACAGCACACCTCCTTCCCTCTCCCCCACAC
Organism: Rhinatrema bivittatum; assembly: GCF_901001135.1. Taxonomy (NCBI): domain Eukaryota; kingdom Metazoa; phylum Chordata; class Amphibia; order Gymnophiona; family Rhinatrematidae; genus Rhinatrema; species Rhinatrema bivittatum. The sequence goes on from NC_042619.1 coordinate 150,588,771, forward strand.
TTGTCAGGATGGGTGGTGCTACAGACAATTACCTCTATCACCTCCTATACCTATGCAATCCAAATAGCTCAGAAAAGACCAAGGAGTTTTCCACAGAATCAGACTTTTATTTATCAGACTTTTCAGGTTTAGGAGTTAGAATAAAATAGACAATACATGTCTCTACAGTCCTTGCTGCTTAGCATTGGGTTTATACTGAGTAAAGCTCTGCATCATTAATAAACTTAACATATCAGAGACCTTGACTTGATTAGGATATATTAATAAACATAACTAGCTAATTAACCCCATAACTTTAGGAGGTGACCTTCCATTTCACCCTGAAGTCGTCTCTGAGGAGGGAATCTCTGTCGAACGAACAAGTATTCTTGGCCCTAGTCACTTGCTAGGCTAAGCCCTGGAGAAGAAAAAGATAGGTTTTATATGAACAGCCAGATAAAAGCAGGGCCTCTTACATGCACAGAACACTGGAGCGCATCTGTTTCATTGCAGAGAGAGGTGGGGGGTACTGTCTCGGGTGTCATCTTCAACCTTCAACTTATTGTTAATTGGTTTTCCCCCTAGTTTCATTGTAAACCAGTACGATAAGACCGCGTCTTGAGCATCGGTATATTAAAAGATTTTAAATAAAATAAATAAATAAATAAATCTTTGGGTGTTAATGGTTCTTCTTTCACCAGCTCCCTGAGCCCTCTACCTAGCTGCTTTTAACAGGCAAAACATAAATATATAAGAAGTTCATGCATAGTCAAGCAGTGGGACAGATGGGGTCATTTCTCCATTTTAGTCTGCTGGCCCCCTTTCCGACCAGGGGGTGGGGGTGTGGGAGTTCACTGCTCCTGCTGAGTGATGACTCCAGACAAGGGTCTGATCTCGGTCCTGCAACCTCTTGGCCTGCGAGCTGTCTTGTGGTATCAGCGCTTTTCTGTGGCCTGATCTGTATGATATTTTTCATCTCCAGGCAGATTTGGGTTGTTTTTGCATCTGTGACTTGTCCCTATCCTGGGTAATGTTAGCTCATTGTTTGGAAAAAAGCTATAGCCCTTAAGTTAACCTGGGCGCATATTGTCATTCTGGTCAAAAGTTCCTCATCTTGATTTTTCTGTTGCAACATACATGTCAGCATCCATTTTATGAAGTCAGAGTTCCTCTAGTGGGGTCAAAATTCATATTTCATTGCTTACAGTGGTAAAAACTTCTGTACCTCCTTCAAGGGAGTGCAGTCCTGGGACTGAGAAAGAGAAGCAAAGAATAGGAGGAATTGGACAGTGGATTCTAGGATCTGGGGGGTAGAATGAGTGTTCAAAGGAGAGAAGATCTGAATTGCAGTTGGGGTGTGGGGCAGTTGGGGAAGGTTGGAGTCAAGTATCCTTTTGCTAACCTCCCACCCCGTCAGGAATATAAACATACATGCACACCCAGCACCAATGCCTTCTCTCTCACACAAACACTGCCTCTCCCCCATTCCCTTCTCTCTTATCACAGATCCATATCTACCAGCTGATGCCCTCTCTCCCCCAGCCTCTATCCTCAACTCCCCAATGAGCCCCCCCCCCACTCAGCCCAAACTAACTTCTCTAAAATGAACCCCCTTTGCTCTGTCTATACCCAACCTACCCATTGTAGTCCTGACCTTTATTGACAGGAGGGAGGGCTGGATGAGGGTACAGAGTAGCTCTTCTTTGCTCTCCTATGCTTGCTCTGGGTTCAACCTGTTCCCTGCGTTCTACCTGGAAGTATGCATATTTGATGCCCTAGGCGAACTTTTGATCATTCACCCCTCCTTCCCCATCTTAACTACTGGCAGCAGTGGTTCCAGTATAGTGCTCCCTTCTTTGACAGTATTGGCTCTGGTGCAGCACACCTCTAGATCTCTCACTGGGATAATATTGCCATCTCCAAATCTTGGCGCTCTAGGCAACTGCCTAGTTTGCCTAATAGAAGCACCAGCCCTGCCTGGAGGGAGGGGCCAAATCAGGAAGCAGATGGCTTCTTTCTGCCGGGTGATATTCAGCACTAGAGGTGTGAATCGTGTTCCCAATCGTCTTAACGATTGAAATCGTCTGGCAGGAGAAGAAAATCGTGTTTGGCACGATTTTTTAGTAAAAAAATTGTTTTTTTCCGATTACTGCGCACTAACTGGAGTTAGTGCGCACTAACCATTGTTAGTGCGCACTAACAGAAAATGATACATTTTGACACTTTTCAGGTCAATTAAGGTCAGTTTAGGAATTAATCTGTATTCCTATTGGCTGCCCTCTTATTTATTCATGTTACCAAGGTTGCAACTGACAAAATATGGGGGATAGGAAATGGAAACAGTTGGTAGCTTGACAAAAAAAGTAATGTGATCAGGCAATGTGACTAGAACTTGTGCCCTATCCCTGATACCGGGAGTGTTGTGATCTTCCTGCACACAGTGCCCTGTCCCTAATACCAGGAGTTTTCTGATCTTCCTGCACTCAGTGCCATATCCCTGATAATGGCAGTGTTGTGATCTTCCTGCACACATTGCCCTAACCCTGATACCTGGAGTGTTGTGATCTTCCTGCATGCAGTGCCCTATCCCTGATACCAGGGGTGTTGTGATCTTCCTGCACACAGTGCCCTAACCCTGATACCAGGGGTGTTGTGATCTACCTGCAAACAGTGCCCTATCCCTGATACTGGGAGTGCCCTATCCCTGATATCGGAAGTGTTGTGATCTTCCTGCACACAGTGCCCTATCCCTAATACCAGGAGTGTTGTGATCTTCCTGCACTCAGTGCCATATCCCTGATAATGGCAGTGTTGTGATCTTCCTGCACACAGTGCCCTAACCCTGATACCTGGAGTGTTGTGATCTTCCTGCATGCAGTGCCCTATCCCTGATACCAGGGGTGTTGTGATCTTCCTGCACACAATGCCCTATCCCTGATACCGGGAGTGTTGTGATCTTCCTGCACTCAGTGCCATATCCCTGATACTGGGAGTGTTGTGATCTTCCTGCATGCAGTGCCCTAAATACCAGGAGTGTTGTGATCTTCCTGCACACAGTGCTCTATCCCTGATACCGGGAGTGTTGTGATCTTCCTGTACTCAGTGCCATATCCCTGATACTGGGAGTGTTGTGATCTTCCTGCATGCTGTGCCCTAAATACCAGGAGTGTTGTGATCTTCCTGCACACAGTGCCCTATCCCTAATACCGGGAGTGTTGTGATCTTTCTGCACTCAGTGCCATATCCCTGATAATGGGAGTGTTGTGATCTTCCTGCACACAGTGCCCTAACCCTGATACCAGGGTTGTTATGATCTTCCTGCACACAGTGCCCTAACCCTGATACCAGGGGTGTTATGATCTTCCTGCACACAGTGCCCTAACCCTGATACCAAGGGTGTTGTGATCTTCCTGCACACAGTGCCCTAACCCTGATACCAGGGGTGTTGTGATCTTCCTGCACACAGTGCCCTAACCCTGATACCAGGTGTGTTGTGATCTTCCAGCACGCAGTGCCCTATCCCTGATACCAGGGATGTTGTGATCTTCTTGCACACATCCCGGTATCAGGGATAGGGCACTGCATGCAGGAAGATCACAACACTCCCGGTATCAGGGATAGGGCACCGTGTGCAGGAAGATCACAACACTCCTGGTATTAGGGATAGGGCACTGTGTGCAGGAAGATCACAACACCCCTGGTATCAGGGTTAGGGCACTGTGTGCAGGAAGATCACAACACCCCTGGTATCAGGGATAGGGCACTGTGTGCAGGAAGATCACAACACCCCTGGTATCAGGGATAGGGTACTGTGTGCAGGAAGATCACAACACTCCCGGTATCAGGGATAGGGCACTGTGTGCAGGAAGATCACAACACTCCTGGTATTTAGGGCACTGCATGCAGGAAGATCACAACACTCCCAGTATCAGGGATATGGCACTGTGTGCAAGAAGATCACAACACTCCCGGTATCAGGGATAGGGCACTGTGTGCAGTGTGTGCAGGAAGATCACAACACCCCTGGTATCAGGGTTAGGGTACTGTGTTCAGGAAGATCACAACACCCCTGGTATCAGGGATAGGGCACTGTGTGCAGGAAGATCACAACACCCCTGGTATCAGGGATAGGGCACTGTGTGCAGGAAGATCACAACACCCCTGGTATCAGGGTTAGGGCACTGTGTGCAGGAAGATCACAACACTGCCATTATCAGGGATATGGCACTGAGTGCAGGAAGATCACAAGAATCCTGGTATTAGGGATAGGGCACTGTGTGCAGGAAGATCACAACACTCCTGGTATCAGGGATAGGGCACTCCCAGTATCAGGGATAGGGCACTGTGTGCAGGAAGATCACAACACTCCTGGTATCAGGGATAGGGCACTGTGTGCAGGAAGATCACAACACTCCTGGTATTTAGGGCACTGCATGCAGGAAGATCACAACACTCCCAGTATCAGGGATATGGCACTGAGTGCAGGAAGATCACAACACTCCCGGTATCAGGGATAGGGCACTGTGTGCAGGAAGATCACAACACTCCTGGTATTTAGGGCACTGCATGCAGTACGATCACAACACTCCCAGTATCAGGGATACGGTACTGTGTGCAGGAAGATCACAACACTCCTGGTATTTAGGGCACTGCATGCAGGAAGATCACAACACTCCCAGTATCAGGGATATGGCACTGAGTGCAGGAAGATCACAAAACTCCCGGTATCAGGGATAGGGCACTGTGTGCAGGAAGATCACAACACCCCTGGTATCAGGGATAGGGCACTGCATGCAGGAAGATCACAACACTCCAGGTATCAGGTTAGGGCACTGTGTGCAGGAAGATCAGAACACTGCCATTATCAGGGATATGGCACTGAGTGCAGGAAGATCAAACACTCCTGGTATTAGGGATAGGGCACTGTGTGCAGGAAGATCACAACACTCCCGGTATCAGGGATATGGCACTCCCAGTATCAGGGATAGGGCACTGTGTGCAGGAAGATCACAACACTCCTGGTATCAGGGATAGGGCACTGTGTGCAGGAAGATCACAACACCCCTGGTATCAGGGTTAGGGCACTGTTTGCAGGAAGATCACAACACCCCTGGTATCAGGGATAGGGCACTGCATGCAGGAAGATCACAACACTCCAGGTATCAAGGTTAGGGCACTGTGTGCAGGAAGATCACAACACTCCCAGTATCAGGGATATGGCACTGAGTGCAGGAAGATCACAACACTCCCGGTATCAGGGATAGGGCACTGTGTGCAGGAAGATCACAACACCCATGGTATCAGGGTTAGGGCACTGTGTGAGGAAGATCACAACACCCCTGGTATCAGGGATAGGGCACTGCATGCAGGAAGATCACAACACGCCAGGTATCAGTGTTCGGGCACTGTGTGCAGGAAGATCACAACACTGCCATTATCAGGGATATGGCACTGAGTGCAGGAAGATCACAACACTCCTGGTATTAGGGATAGGGCACTGTGTGCAGGACTATCACAACACTCCCAGTATCAGGGATAGGGCACTCCCAGTATCAGGGATAGAGCACTGTGTGCAGGAAGATCACAACACTCCTGGTATTTAGGGCACTGCATGCAGGAAGATCACAACACTCCCAGTATCAGGGGTAGGATACTGTGTGCAGGAAGATCACAACACTCCTGGTATTTAGGGCACTGTATGCAGGAAGACCACAACACTCCCAGTATCAGGGATAGGGCACTGTGTGCAGGAAGATCACAACACCCCTGGTATCAGGGTTAGGGCACTGTGTGCAGGAAGATCACAACACCCCTGGTATCAGGGATAGGGCACTGCATGCAGGAAGATCACAACACTGCCATTATCAGGGATAGGGCACTGTGTGCAGGAAGATCACAACACTCCCGGTATCAGGGATAGGGCACTCCCAGTATCAGGGATAGGGCACTGTGTGCAGGAAGATCACAACACTCCTGGTATTTAGGGCACTGCATGCAGGAAACATAGAAACATAGAAACATAGAAATGACGGCAGAAGAAGACCAAATGGCCCATCCAGTCTGCCCAGCAAGCTTCACACATTCTTTTCTCTCATACTTAACTGTTTCTCTTAGCTCTTGGTTCTATCTCCCTTCCACCCCCACCTTTAATGTAGAGAGCAGTGATGGAGCTGCATCCAAGTGAAATATCTAGCTTGATTAGTTAGGGGTAGTAGCCGCCGCAATAAGCAAGCTACACCCATGCTTATTTGTTTTACCCAGACTATGTTATACAGCCCTTATTGGTTGTTTTTCTTCTCCCATGCTGTTGAAGCAGAGATCCATGCTGGATATCCATCGAAAGTGAAGTATCAGGCACATTTGTTTTGGGGTAGTAACCGCCGTAACAAGCCAGCTACTCCCCGCTTTGTGAGTGCGAACCCTCTTTTCTTCTCCCCTGCCGTTGAAGCAGAGAGCTCTGCTGGATGTGTGAAGTATCAGTTTTTCTTTTCCCCTGCCGTTGAAGCAGAGAACTATGCTGTATATGCATTGAAAGTGAAGATTGAAAGTGAAAGTGAAGTATCAGGCTTATTTGATTTGGGGTAGTAACCGCCGTAACAAGCCAGCTACTCCCCTCTTTGTGAGTGTGAGTCATTTTTTCCACATTTCCTCTTGCTGCTGAAGCTTAGAGCGATGTTGGAGTCCCAGTAAGCATGTGTATGTTTATTTAATAAGGGTATTGTCTCCAGGCAGTAGCCATCATTCTGGGGAGTCACCCACTCTTCATTGGCGGCCTCTTGACTTTATGGATCCACAGTGTTTATCCACGCCCCTTTGAAGTCCTTCAAGTTCTGGTCCTCACCCACATCCTCCGGAAGGGCATTCCAGGCATCCACCACCCTCTCCGTGAAGAAATACTTCCTGACATTGGTTCTGAATCTTCCTCCCTGGAGCTTCAAATCGTGACCCCTGGTTCTGTTGATTTTTTTCCTACGGAAAAGGTTTGTCGTTGTCTTTGGATCATTAACACCTTTCAAGTATCTGAAAGTCTGTATCATATCACCTCTGCTCCTCCTTTCCTCCAGGGTGTACATATTTAGATTCTTCAATCTCTCCTCGTATGTCATCCGATGAAGATCCTCCACCTTCCTGGTCGCCCTTCTCTGTACCGCCTCCATCTTGTCTTTGTCCTTTTGAAGATACGGTCTCCAGAACTGAACACAGTACTCCAGGTGAGGCCTCACCAAGGACCTGTATAAGGGGATAATCACTTCCCTTTTCTTACTCGATATTCCTCTCTCTATGCAGCCCAGCATTCTTCTGGCTTTAGCTATCGCCTTGTCACATTGTTTAGCCGACTTCAGATCATTAGACACTATCACCCCAAGGTCCCTCTCCTGCTCCGTGCACATCAGCCTTCCCCCCCCCCCCCCCCCCTTCGAATACAGTTCATTCGGATTTCCACTCCCCATATGCATGACTTTGCACTTCTTGGCATTGAATCTCAGCTGCCATCACAACACTGCCATTATCAGGGATATGGTACTGAGTGCAGGAAGATCACAACACTCCTGGTATCAGGGATAGGGCACTGCATGCAGGAAGATCACAACACTCCCAGTATCAGGGATAGGGCACTGTGTGCAGGAAGATCACAACACTCCCAGTATCAGGGATATGGCACTGCATGCAGGAAGATCACAACACTCCCGGTACCAGAAATAGGGCACAAGTTCTAGTCATATTGACTGATCACTTTTTTTGTCAAGCTACCAACAGTTTCCATTTCCCATCCCCCCAACCATCACCTCAGTGGGAACCTTGGTAACATAGATAAGAGGGCAGCCAGCCAATAGGAATACATATTCATTCCTAACTGACCTGAAAAGTGTCAATTTGTATCATTTTCTGTTACTCTTAGTGAGTTTCCATTTCCATTTAGTGCATTTCCATTTCCCATCCCCCCAACCATCATCTCAGTGGGAACCTTGGTAACATCAATAGATAAGAGGGCAGCCAGCCAATAGGAATACATATTCATTCCTTACTGACCTTACTGACCTTTACTAACTCCCGGTTAGTGCGCACTAACTCCCGTTAGTGCGCACTAACACGATTTAACGATTTTTAACGATAAATCGTTAGAATTTCTATTGAATTCTGTTTCTTAATGATTTAAGACGATATTATAAGTATCGGACGATAATTTTAATCGTTGAAAAATGATTCACATCCCTATTCAGCACAGCTGAAAGGCAGAAAATCTCAGCCAACTTACTGCCCCCAGAGGTTTGTTGGCCTAGCCACATATCTAGTGAGCTGATTGACAAACCTTGGCCTGTCTAGAAATGAGTTTGAGATTCACTGATCAATGGTGAAAGTATTTAAAAAGCTGGAGACAGTTTGGATTTCTGAAAATATTTATAAAGCAAGATGATGACTTTCATTTTACCCATAAACTTGAACCATTTACTATTTCAACTTAATATAAGTCCTAGTTCCTACAGGTTTTAAATTACAGACTATATCAGATTCCCATAACTGATTTTTTATCAGCATTACCCAGTAGATAATTGTGCATTTGAAGTTCACATTGTAAAGCATGAATTAAGCATACGGACATTCTTGTGCTTAAAAAGCTATTAATTGATGCCTAATTGATTGTGGTTAACTTACTATTTAATACAATAACATAGCAATTAATAGAAAATGCTGAGGGCTGCTGGTATATCACCAAAGTAGCAGTTATTTTGTTTTAGCAGCCACAGCTTCAAATGGATGACTTTTGGTCACTCTTTCAAGAAAATATTTTAAAACCTACAATTATGTTCTTAAAAAAAATATATATTCCCATTTGATGAAGATAAGCTTCTTAGAAACCTTTCCAAATGTCAAACGCCATGAAAGTCACTGAGTTTAAAATGCTAAAAAGTGAAAAAAATAATGGTACAGTAGCTAATGCACTCATCTATTTTCCTTTTTGTTCAGTGATATTTATTTAATAGGTAATGCAAATAATTTTTGTTTATATAATTTAGATAACAGTTAAAACAAACAAAATAATTAAGTTGGCCTACCCTTTTTTTTGCTCTAGCCCTTAGTTCATGCCTGACAAAATATTAAGTTTTTGAAACTTCTTTGTGCTAAACCACTTCCCTTGGCCACACACTCAGTTTATTTCATGTTGGCCTACTATGGGGAAGTAGGAGTCCATTTTGTCATAACCAAAATTTTCATACATAATCATTCTTAAAAAAGTGAAACTATTTTCAGAGTACGTGAATTCATTGTGGTCCATGGAATTGCTTGTCAAAATTCAAACAGGTACAGATTCATTCTGGGATTTTAGAGTTAATTTAAGAGTGGATGACAACCAGACTAGACAATGTTGAACCTCCATAGAAATATCCATTCCTCAAGCTTCAGTCCTTCTGAGGATTCACTTAGGGGTTGATTTTAAAAAGTCTGCGTACGTGTCCATGTGCACACGGTTCCCAGCACACACACATGGAAGTGCCAATTTTATAACATGCTCGAGCCACAAGGCGCATGTTATGAAATCCGATGGCTGTGTGCACAAGCATGCCAGATTTTAAAATCCGCACGCGCGTGTGCAGGTGACCCGTAACTCGTGCGCGTGGGGGGGATTTTATAACCTCCTCGCGGCGACGCAATCGGGCCTCCCCCAGTTCCCTCCCAGTCTGCTCCAATTAAGGAGCGGACTGGGAGGGAACATTCTTATCCCTAACCATACCCTTCCTACCTCTTCCCCTCTCCTCCTTGACCCCTAACCTAACCCTACCTATCCTTATTTTTTTATTTTGTTACTTACTGCTTCTCCGGAGCAGAAGTAATCTGTGTGCACCGGCTGGCTGCTGGTGTATGCTGCCCCGGGACAGTGGCTAATGGTAGAGTCCCGGACCACCAATACCACACCCCCCCCCCCCCCCCCCGGGCCACCCCTTTTTCCTCGACTGGCACTTCTGCACATACCAAGGTTTATGAACGTGGCCGGGCCCATTGTAAACTGTGCGCTGTGCACACAAGGCCCATCCACACACGTAAACTCCATTTTTACGCGCGTAGCCCTTTGAAAATGTACTTGTTATTTCACTATCCCTTCTTTCCTAAGAAAATCATGGTTCCTTTTCAAACAGAAAAAAAAAATCACATAGACTTCAGAAGGAGGGAGAAGACAGGAATTGACTCGCCTGCAGATAGAGGATTGCATATTTGAGGAGGCCAGTTTTCAGCCTCCTTGCAGAGCGGGCAGGTCTGTGGTTACTTTGTAGCCCTTGGCCTGCAAGGCGATAGTTTTCTCTTCGAAAATCTGTGGCCCAAACAGGATAGAAGTGTGGGAAGTAAAAAAATCCTCCCTGTGTAAATCTTGCCAAATTGGCTCCAGTTCCACCCCAGCCCCACTCCCAGAACTGGCTGTTTCCCTCAAAGGGGGGAGGTTTTTTTTTTTTTAAATAGGCCTTCCCCATGAGTAAATGCCTTTTTTTTTTTTTCAGAATACCTTTGAAAAGTGCTCTCAAATTCAGGAGAAATCTACATTAAGGATTTTTTTTTCCAGGTTATTCAACACCGACTATCTCAAATGAAAAGAATGAGTAAGATTTCATTTTTTTTCCTTTTCACTTGAATTACCTGATCTATTCACTTAGCAAGAGAATTGATTAACTCCTCTCCATGCACTGTTACTCTTATTTATCTTTGGTTCAGTTCAACGTTCCTTAAATGAGCAATTTTGTTGCTTGGATAAGGCATCCCCTTGGGGTACTACTATGTTTCCCAACCATTGAAAAGGCAGGAGAGCCAGTGAAAAGTCACAGAAAAGTTACCACTGCCTGAAGCTCAGGTCCAGGCTAGCATCTGGGCTCTGCTCTTAACATTTTGCAGCAACAAGAGTCACCAGTAACTCTTAAATATATAGGAGCTCCAAAAAAGTAAGAAATACACATGGGTTCTTGGCAAACCCCTGCCTACCCCTTCTATCACCACTTGAGGGACTGAGCATATTTAAGCTTAAGAGTTTAAAAGCAAAAAGATGTTATGTAGCAACTGCCCACCCCATTTTTCAAACCTCTTGGCCCAAAGCATAGATTCCCCGGTAGTAGGTGACCCCCATTGCCCTTCCAACATTCCTCCCTGGAATCCCCTTCCAAAATATTTAGGATCTGGTGGTCTATGGTGGGCCCCTCTTCCCTCCTCCCTCTTCCCCTCAAAAATATAACCTGGTTGAAGGAGCTATGGGATTAGTTTGTGGAAAAGTCTTCTGAGTGGCAAAGGGGATCCCCATGCTAATACTGCCACCCTCCCCTGATGCCAATGCTAGTGGGTGCTACTTCTGCAGGTGATACTGCAAACCAGCATTTGTCAGATGCCCCAATACCTTCCCTTACTGCAATGAATACTCCAAGCAAAATGCAGGACCTACCTCACTTTAAAGTCATACTATCATCATGGATCTCATAAGTGATATCTTCTCTTTATCCTTGGAAACTTCTGAGGGCATTGGAGCAGAGACTGAGGGTAGACCATGAGGAAAAGGCTAGGGGTATCACCCATGTTCTAATCTCTACTAGAACTAATTGTTCTTCCTGGGGGTTGTTCTCAACACCAGCAGTACCATGTATCTCCCCATCACCTCAATGGAAAGCATTACTAAGGAATCCTCCCAAATTTTCTTCAGCAATTAGTTCTTCAATTTCTGATTCAGGGAATACCTGACAGGAATTTTCCTCAGAATCAGTTGCTGAAAATGCTGTCTCCATGATCTCAAAAGCAGAAATCATAGAGGGGCATGCTGTTTGTTTTGAATGTTGCACTTCAGCTGCCCCTGTCCATGCCTCTGTGCTGCTAATGCCAAGCTGGGATGGTTCTCCCACTTTTTCCCCCACTCCAAAACAAGAGGGAGAAGAACAGACGGCAGTGGCACATGCGCTCTAAATTTACATTTCTTCTGGCTTGAGCTGGCTTCCATTCTTAGCATTCTACGGCTATAAAAGTCTACGTTTAGGAGCAGGAGTCTCTTTATTCTCACTGCTACTAATGCTGCTTGTTCCGATGGGCTGGGCTGGACTGGGTCTCTGCCCCTGTCATTCCCTCCTCTGCTCTTTTCTTGCAGTAGCATTATGGAATTTGAAATGCCTACTGGTGGTCTTGATATTACAAAATATTTTATGGATACTGTACTTCCTCTCACAGTTCCAGTCTAGTGTGTGCAAACATACACACACACACAAACAGACACATATACAGTGTCAAATACATTTTAAAAGGCCCGCACACATAAGATTGGGGGGGGGGGGGGTGTTACACATGTGGTTGGCTTTGAATGCGCTGTGCGCATTTTACAAAGGGCCCTGCCACACATGTAATCAGGGGCGGATTGGCCTATCGGGGGATCGGGCATCTCCCGGTGGGCCGGTCGCGCTAGTCACGTGGTCTGCCAAGCTCGGCCGGGACAGAGCCGCGCTTGGCAGACCAAGCGGTATCTCCTGGGCCGGCCTGGGCGGCGAATCCCCGGGCCGGTCTTCATCGGGAATCCGCCGCTGCATGTAACCCCTGTTACGCACCAAAGTACCAGGCCAAAAGAAAGGGGTGGAGAGGGGTGGGGAGGGGTGGGCCAGGACAGGGCCATTCTATGCTGTCCCAGGGAAGTGCGCCGGCCAGCTGGCCAGTGCGCGGAGATTACTTCTGCTCTAGAGGAGCAGTAAGTATGAAAATAAAAAAAATTGGGGATAGTTAGGGTAGGTACAGGGAGTAGGGAGGAGAGGAGGAGAGGAAGGAAAGATAGGGTTAGCGTTAGGGAAGTTCCTTCCCAGTCCGCTCTTTAATTGGAGCGGACTGGGAGGGAACTGGGGACTGACCAATCGCGTCGCTGCACGTAGGTTATAAAATTCCTCTCCTGCGCGCTTGAGTCACGGGCCACCCACACATGCACATGCAGCCATCAGATTTTATAATATGCACATGCCGGTGCTAACATTGAGCTTTATTTGGGTAAAGTTCCCTTTCAGGTCTGCTTAAAGTTTCAGGACCTTCAGTCTGAAAACGGGAGGTCTCTTTCAGGTCAGCCCCGTATTGGTACAATGTTATTTGTTGCATTGAGTGTTGGTAGTTCTCTTTCAGGTTGTCATTTGAGTTTGAAAAAGCACTGATAGAGCCTGCTGATTATTGGTCATTATTGAATGTTGGATTTGTTCCCTGCTATTTGATTCGCTCATATTGCTTGAAGAAGCTAGATATAAAAGGTTGTTGGTTTCCCCCTTGCAAACAACACTGACTGAAACCTGGAGCATCAGTTGTTGTTTGACAATGAAGGACTGCACATGTGGTCCAGCTTTACACACAAGCCCTGATGAAGGACATTGTCTGAAATGCAGCCATGTTGGGTGCATGTAAATATATCGATTTGGAATTAAAGAGCAGCAGATGGGACAATGTGAAGTCTTTTTTTTTTTTTTACATTGAGCAAAAATCTCAATTAAGAACTTGTGAAACACTTCAGCTATGGTTTGATGGAGAGTGTTTGGGAAATAATATTGTAACAGTGGAAGAGGCTTTTGCCCCTTTTTAAATTTTTTTTTTTAATAAAACAATAGAGGACAATTTTCATTATTTTTCAATACAATTTTATTAGTTGGAAGGGGGCTGGTCGGTTAATGATTAGAAAAATATAAAGTAATGGAATATAACCAATTGATAAATATGTAGAATATGAAACCACAACCCTTTCCATAAAAAAGTTTTTCTTATCAAAATATTTTTTCTTATCAACAGTTTTTTCAAATAAAATACATTTTTCAAAAGTATTGTTATTGAATATCTCATGTAGAGTTAATTATAGTTTTATTTGATTGAAGCATGTTGATTTGGACACATGACAATTATTGATTGACCAAGGTGACCGTTATTAAATCGCCACATCCATGTGCGTGTGCTGGGAACCACGCACATGCCAGTCTTAAAATTGTATGTGTTTGCACTGGTGACTGACTTCTTTTGCACACATGCAAAAAAAAAAAAACTGAATGAAATGTGGAAGACTAGGGGACACAAAATGAAGTTGCTAGGTGATACATAATGCATAATTAAGCTTTGGAATTCATGCCAGAGGATGTGGAGAAAGCTCTTAGTATAACTGCATATAACAAATGTTTGGACAAATTCCTGGAGAAAAAGTCCTTAAACCATTTTTAAGTTGGAGTTGCAGAAATACGCTGCTTATCCCTGGGATTAGCAGCTTGAAATCTCTCTACCCCATGGGATCCTGCTTGGTACTTGTGACCTGGATTGGCCTCTGTTGGAAACAGGACTTGATGGACATTTGGTCTGATTCACTTTGTCTGATAAGTCTTCAGTTCTTAAACAGAACCGGAAACACTGGCAAGGCTGTGTTTCTCTTCACTTCAATCTGCCTGCAGATAAACGCACTGCACTGCTGTGTCAGAGACAGAAAGTTCACTGGTTTTGCTTCATTCTCCTCTCTACTCCTATCATGCCTCCAGTGAACACAGAAAACAGTGTGACTGCAGCATAGAAAATCAGAAAATATCTTTTATCAGTGCGAAATCCTGTTTTCTTAAAACTCTCAGGGGTAGATTTTAATAAAGTACGCCCACGTGTATTTTTGTTCGCGCACCAGGCGCGAACAAGAGTATGCCAGATTTTAATAGATATGCGCGTAGCCGCGCATATCCTTTAAAATCCGGGGTTGGCGCACGCAAGGCTGTGCAAAATTGGCAGCCTGCGCGCACCGAGCCGTGCAGCCTGCCTCCTTTCCCTCCGAGGCCGCTCCGAAATCGGAGCGGCCTCGGAGGGAACTTTCCTTCCACCCCCCTGCACCTTCCCCTCCCTTCCCCTACCTAACCCACCCTCCCAGCCCTATCTAACCCCCTCTACTTTTGTTGGCAAAGTTACAGTGCGCCGGGCCGGCTGCTCGCGCACGATTCCCCAGCCCGGGAGCAGTTTCGGAGGCCTCGGCCATACCCCCGAATCGCCCCCGGACTGGAAACAAGCCCGTTGCCCCACCCCCGGATGATGCGCTGCCGTGATATGCCCCCCAACACACACCCCCAGGAAAGCCCCTGGACTTACGCGTGTCCCAGGGATTGTGTGCACCGCCGAGCCTATTCAACATAGGCTCGGCGCGCACAGGGGGAGTTTGGGGCAGGTTTTCGGGGGTACACGCGTATCTTATGCGCGTACCCCTTTGAAAATCTGCCCCTCAAAGTACTTCTGAAAAGAGATCCTTCTTTGCTAAATGATCAGACACATACTCAGACCTTTCAGTCAGAGGATGTCAGTGTCACTTGACCTAGATGGCAACTATAGGCTAGATAAAAGGATACTTTACTGTGATTTGTACTCCATCTGGTCTCCTTGTCAACTTGTCCCCCTTTGGTTCCCAGGTCACACTGGCAATAGTTGGTTGCTATAGTTACCATGTAGAGTCTATACCTGTTTGTTCAACACAGCTACAGACTTGAATGGGTCACAGACTTGAAAGAAGAATATAAACAAATGAGTCAAACTATTTTTCGTTTAAATTTGTGGGCACCCTCCATTCATTTTGAGGGTTTATTTGTTGCATTTTATCCATTTGTTTCAGTTGAATACTCACCCCTAGTCTGCAGCCTGCTGCTTTAACCACTAGGCTACTCCTCCATTCTGTATGGGATTTATCATAGTAGTAATTTAAAGGATGAGATTAATAGCAGATTGGTGACTCTCTCCCAAATACTTTATTAACTGATGTGCATTTGTCCCCTTTATGAGGTTTTCTGAAGGTATGACTGAAAAACTTGCTTTGCACACATTTCTCCCATGTAGATATAAGCCTGTAGCATTTACAAAGTGGAAACTGCACTATCTGAATGTGTTCAAAGGAAACTTAAAGCAGATTTATGACCTTTCTTGTAGTTTTAAGACGCTTGCTAGACCTTTTACCAAATTTTCTGAGACATTTTGAAATGCCTGCTTTAGGATATTTCCTTGAGAGAAGTGGTGATTACTAAAATGAAGGGGGGAAAAAGGAGATAATTGAATATGTATATGGTCGCCCAACTTGAGATGTGAGGTTTAGTAAATATTATGTATTAGGTCTGGAGTAATGATGATACTATGATTAAGAGATTTTAGAGGTTAGTATTACATGTGAAGTATTTTTGGGTGCCTTTTGAAGGAGGAAATTGATAGTTTTAGAACTTGAAACTGTTTTAACAATATGTATGTTTAAATAATATTTTGTTGAATGGTATATTTGTATATGTTGTGTGTTTTTGGATGTGAAGTCGTATTTTAATGTCCAATATATTGGTGTACATTTTGTTTTAAGTTAATTTATTAGGAGGTTAATATTCAGTGGATTTATCTAGGTAACTTTTTGAGTATTCCAGACAAAACCTGAAATTAAAAAATTTCCCCCTGCTTTCTGGCTAAATGTTGTCTAGATAATGAGTTACTTGAACAAAATTTAGCCAGGTAAAAAGAGGCAGAGATGGGGGCATTCTGGGGTAGAGATAAACTTTTGTCAATGAGCATTCATATTCAGTGATACCCAATTAAAATTAGTCTAAGTCAGGTAAAAAAAAAAAAGTTGTCTTAAAGTTACTCGGGTAACTGAGTATATTCAGTGCAGCACTCATCTAAGTATGATCCACTGAATATTTTATATTTTTTTATAATCAATCACACCATATCCCAAAATAGGGAGGAATTATTTCAAAATGATATTATAAATTTAATTTTTGGGAAATCGTATCAGAATAAATGTGCTCTCACAGACGCCTGGCTCTTGCCCACATAGGGCTGCAACCAGTATCGTGTATATCGCACACACAGTCACCTCATTTACTTTTTCCTATTTTTATTTTAAAACCCTATCACGTGACCCACTTCTTAAAACCAATCCCAACACTTAAGTTTTCCAAATTTCTTTCACCCAACTTTTCAATATATTTATTGCGTTTCAATAGCACGACTAAGTCCTTATCTTTTCGCCATTCTCTCCACTGCTCAGTAGGCTCGCTGTTTCACAGTGCCGCTACTAGCTGTTTCACAATGCCGCTGCTATATACACACTGCCGTGCCTCCCGACATCGGCGATGTTTCGGCGGTCACACCCGCCTTCTTCAGGGGATTTCTCCTATATGTGCAACACAATTATTCTCACTCATATATTTAAAATTTTTCTTTTCAAAACTTAATGGCACAAACAAAGTTACTCACTTTCAGTATTCGGCCGCACCCGGCTCCTCTCACCGGCACTAATTCAAAGATGGCGCCTCACACTCAATCCCTCCCCCTCCAAACTCTGACGCTTTTAAACCAATCAAACTCTCCTGTTCTCCTCCAATCCCCTTTCAGGAAAACACTGACCAATCCACTTCTCTATTAAGTCCCTCCGGCTAAACCGTACCCAATTTAAATATCCACTTTTGTTCCTTCTGTAACAGCTTCAAATCGACATCGCCTCCCCGTTAATCTTCTTTAACCGCTTCCAATACTGTACATCTCAAGTCCTCAAAAACATGACCCTTCTCAGTGCAATGTTGTACCAATGGGGCTTCCATTCTTAGACGCTTTAAGGCACTTTTATGCTCTATAAGTCGTGTTTTCAGTTTTCTCATCATTTTTCCCACATATAATAGTTTACAAGTGCACCAGACCACATATATCACATGTGTAGAGGCACAGGTAGTCCTCAAAAATGTGACATAACCTTTCAATTTTACAATTGGGATATTGATATTTGAATGCGCCACTGCACACATTGAGCATTCTTGACAAGGGAAATGACCTCCATCCTCTTCCTCTTTTTTCTCAATGGTTTTAAACAAAGAATGTACCACAATATCCTTGATATTACTGCCCCGTTTATAGGCCACCATTGGCTGATCTTTAAAAACTGCATACATTTGCAGAATGCGCCAATTTTCTTTAATATTCTGAGTAACCCTCTGTATCCCTTCAGAAAATGGTAACACACATGTAATCCTATGCGATAGATTCTTCTTCTGAGGGTTTAACAGTAGATCCCTGTTGTTCCACTGAGCCCGCTTAAGGGCTCGCCGGACAACTTGTTCAGGATACCCTCTATCCAAAAAACGTTGCCCCCATCTCTTTAGATCTTACTTTAAATTCTGCAACAGTAGAGCAGAGTCTTCTTAATCACAAAAATTGGCCATAAGTAATGCTGTTAACCAAATTTCGTGGATGACAACTCAAGTAGCTCAACAGCATATTCCTGTCGGTAGGTTTTTTAAAGATAGTGAAAAAAAACCATCCTGACTCAATTTCAATCTGGATGTCCAGAAAGGCAACCCTTGTACCGCCAAAATTGAATGTGAACTGTATAGACGAATCACAATTATTCAGCCATTTCCCAAATTCCTGAAACTGTTCCTTCCCACCCTTCCAAAGTATAAGGATATCGTGTATAAAGCGATGCCACAATATTATATGCTGTCTATAGGGACAACCCTCCAACCATCTTTGTTCAAACCACCCCATATAGAGGCAAGCAACACTCGGGGCCATTGTTGCTCCCATTGCTGTCCTGCCCACTTGTTGGTAATACACCACATCAAACAGAAAAAAATGTTTCTTTAGAGCTATTGTTGCCAAAGATATCACAAAATGTACCGGGGTACATGCTCTAATACCCTTTTCTACTAATCTGACCTCTATTACCCATAAGGCATCATCCTGGGGGATGTTAGTATACAATGATACTACATCAATGCTCACCAATGCCACCCCCTCCAAAGACACATCAAGATCTTCCAATAACCTAATCAGATCATGTGAATCCCTAATATATGAGGGGAGATCCGGAACCAGAGGTCTCAAAAAAACATCCACAAACTGGGAAAGTGGTTCCAATAAAGACCCCCTGGCCGATATAATAGGACGGCCTGGAGGATTATCAAGGTGTTTATGCATTTTTGGCAGATGATAAAATACTGGTGTTCTTGGATGGTCAACCTTCGGAAATTTATATTCCCGAACTGTAATCCAATCCTTAAGTAATACTTCTTCCAGTAAATTATCTGTATCCATTTTCAACTGTTCCATAGGATCACCCTCTAGCACTACATAGAACTTACTTTCTGCCAGTTGTCTCAAGGCCTCATCCCTATAATCAGCCCTGTTCATTATTACAATCGCCCCTCCCTTATCCGCCCCTTTCACTATTAAATCAGGGTCCTTACCTATTTCTCTCAGAGCCTCATCTTCTGCTCGAGATAAATTAAATTTTCCTCTTCGGTTACTGGACTGAATTTTATCTATATCTGCTTGAACTAAACGTGCAAAACTATGGATTACAGGGTCCATATTACCCGGTAGGCACCAAGTTGAATGTGGTTTCACCAAAGACTCATCAATAGGGATGTGAATCGTTTTTTGACGATTTAAAATATCGTCCGATATATTTTAAATCGTCAAAAATCGTTAGGGCCACGATACAATAACAATTCCCCCGATTTATCGTTAAAAAATCGTAAATCGGGGGAAGGGGGAGGGGAAGGGGGAGGGCGGGAAAACCAGCACTCTAAAACACCCTAAAACCCATCCCCGACCCTTTAAATTAAATCCCCCACCCTCCCGAACCCCCCCAAAATGCCTTAAATTACCTGGGGGTCCAGCAGGGGTCCGGAACGGCCTCCTGAAATCGAATTGTGTTGTCTTCAGCCGGCGCCATTTTGCGCCGCCATTTTGCAAAATGGCGGCGCAAAATGGCGCCGGCCATAGACCAACACGATTCAACTGCAGGAGGTCGTTCCGGACCCCCGCTGGACTTTTGGCAAGTCTTGTGGGGGTCAGGAGGCCCCCCCAAGCTGGCCAAAAGTCCCTGGGGGTCCAGCGGGGGTCCAGGAGCGATCTCCTGCCGCAAATCGTTTTTCCGTACGGAAAATGGCGCCGGCAGGAGATCGACTGCAGCAGGTCATTCCGGACCCCCGCTGGACTTTTGGCAACTCTTGTGGGGGTCAGGAGCCCCCTCCCCAAGCTGGCCAAAAGTCCCTGGGGGTCCGGGAGCGATCTGCTGCCGGACTTGCCACAAGTCTTGCCAAAAGTCCAGCGGGGGTCCGGAACGACCTCCTGCAGTCGATCTCCTGCCGGCGCCATTTTCCATACGGAAAAACGATTCGCAGCAAGAGATCGCTCCCGGACCCCCGCTGGACCCCCAGGGACTTTTGGCCAGCTTGGGGGGGCCTCCTGACCCCCACAAGACTTGCCAAAAGTCCAGCGGGGCTCCGGAACGACCTCCTGCAGTCGAATCGTGTTGGTCTATGGCCGGCGCCATTTTGCGCCGCCATTTTGCAAAATGGCGGCGTAAAATGGCGCCCTGCTCGCCTAAATCAGGGCGGATTTAGGCGAGCAGGGCCCTGCGCGCCGGTGAGCCTATTTTACATAGGCCCACCGGCACGTGCAGAGCCCCGGGACTCGCGTGGGTCCCGGGGTTTTCTGAGGGGGGCGTGTCGGGGGGCGGGCCCGAACCGCGCGGCGTTTTCGGGGCGTGTCGGGAGCGTTCCGGGGGTGGGCCCGGGGGCGTGACTACGGCCCGGGGTGGTCTGGGGGCATGGCCGCGCCCTCCGGACCCGCCCCCAGGTCGCGTCCCGGCGCTCTAGCGGCCCGCTGGCGCGCGGGGATTTACGTCTCCCTCTGGGAGGCGTAAATCCCCTGACAAAGGTAAGGGGAGGGTTTAGACAGGGCCGGGCGGGTGGGTTAGGTAGGGGAAGGGAGGGGAAGGTGAGGGGAGGGCAAAAGAAAGTTCCCTCCGAGCCCGCTCCGATTTCGGAGCGGCCTCGGAGGGAACGGGGGTAGGCTGCGTGGCCGATCCAGGATTTTAGCGGCTACGCGCGTATCTACTAAAATCCCGCGTACTTTTGCTGGCGCCTGATGCGCCAGCAAAAGTACGCCAAATCGCGCGGTTTGAAAATCTACCCCAGCGTGAAGAGCTAAGATAGGTGCCAGACCTCTTGTAATTCCTGGGGAGGGAGGGAAAGAGAGAGAGAGAGAGACTGGCCATGATCGTGGCTCCCTAGATAGGTATTTGTATCCCTATGGTAGGCCCACCTAGTAACTCGAGGTAAGGTTTAGGTATTAGTGTAGGGGGTTAGGGGCCACCTTGACATTCAAAGTGAGACATACGAAAAGAACAGTGCACTCTTGTAATGATTTCATGTCCTTCGGAGTGAGGAAACTCACCCAAAAATGAAATTTGTACAATGTTCTCTCCACCTAGCTTGATGTTACCCAGGTAGAGAGTCCATCAAGCTAGGTGGAGAGAACATTGCCCAAATCTCATCTTGGAGTGGGTTTCCTCACTCTGAAGGTCATCAAATCTTCAGAAGAGACCACTGTTCTGTTCGTACGTCTCACTTTGAATGTCAAAGTGGCCCCTAACCCCCTACACTAATACCTAAACCTCACCTCGAGTTACTAGGTAGGTCTACCATAGGGATACAAATACCTAACTATGGCATGACATTATGGCCAGTCTCTCTCTCTCTCTCACTCTCATTCTCATAGCTTTCCAGGCCACAATTCAAAAAGGTATAGTTATAAGCACTCTGGGGATAGGGAAATACATAAACTGATGGTTATTTTAGTATATATAATAAATAAACAACCTTGTAATCAATGAAACACTAGATTGACATAGTACTGCTAGGATTTTAAACTTGCACTCTAAAGCTCTTGGTAAGCAATGACCGGGCTTTTTGTACCTTGCAGGTTTTCATAGCACTGCTGACTGCAACAAAAGCCTGCATCTCCACTTTACAACTGCTTTCTCCTCTTTTCCATAAAACTCCCTTGACTTTCAATAGCTTTTTTGCCGCTATTTATGGGGATAATTTATGAATAAATCTTGGTTTGTTAGTATAAATCGGTTTTTGAAAATTACCTAAGGGGTTGTGCAGGACAAAGTACATGTGTAACTCGATGATTCATATGCTTTTTCCCCACACTTGCAGTAGATATTACTGAGGGTGGAGTTGGGGTGGAGATGGAGAATGCATTTATAGACATTTTTTTTTATTTTTTCAAAGTATGCACATAAATGTATGCATAGAAAGCTATATGTGCTCCAGGGCACATATGTATGCATTCACATATTGGGAAAACCCACAAATTTTCATAGTGGGATTATTCACATTCTTTGCATCCATAGACTTCAACCATCTGTGAGCAACTTGAAAATCACTCTCTCTATTAGCTCTTTGTATTTCTTAGTTTCACAGGTTAGCATGCAATAAAATCCATGAGCCACAATGTGGGCCTGCTTATAGTTCTGCTTAGTTCTGCAACCTAGAAAGAATGCAATGATGTTTTTTCAGCACTGCAGTTTGTAACACCAACTCAATGTTTTCCAGCACATTCAAAAACACTGAACTTTCTTCAGTTCTGCCCAAAAGATATATTTTCTCCGCATCCTGCATGACTAATTCTCAATCTAGAAGGACACTGCAGATTGAAACAACTATTCCATTTGAATAGCTTTGAGCAAATTGGGCTGAATAGCTTCTGCTTCATAGCCAACCTGCTTGAGTAGTTTTGGTAGATTAAAATATGTTTTCTTTCATAAAGGAGATCCTTTTTTTCTTTCTGTTGGCTTTCAACACTTTGCCAGTGATCACTCTTTTGATGTGCCTATGATGTGATCATTGGTGCACTGTTAAGATATGCCAGTAATCACTCACCACTGCCCTTTCAGGTTTTGTATTCTCATTTCCTTTGTAACCTCTGTTTCTAAATTTTCCATAATATTTGTATCTAGTATACTCTTCAGCAATCCAATGAAGCACTGATTATTTCAATGGCTTCTGTTTTCCACATCATCTAACTTGTTCTCCAGTTAATGCACCGGGTTCCTCAAGTTTACTGTTTCTGTCTTTTCTTTATAATCATATTCCACCGTTGAAATTCTTGTCTCACTTTTATCTCCCCTTTTAACAATATCAGCAATTGCTTGCATCATTTCAGCTTTCTCATTCTTTGTCAATCTTTTTTTTATATATATATACATTTTGCACTGCTGCATTAGTATCCTCAGAAACCAAGAGCTCTTGCACAGTAAAAGAAGAGTTAACTATCTCTTCTCCATCTTGACTTCATGGGTCTTGTGTTCTTGATTACTTTCAACTGATTTAGATGCTATCACAGTCCATGATCTTGTTAAAAATCAGCCTATGCACTTTGGTATGTATTCTAATTGCAGTATTTTATCTGATTCTTATTAATAGGCTTATTTTTTTTCAGGTTTATGGAGATGGCACTGGAGCTATAGAGAGAATCATCTTCTATCACTCATCCACATTTCTGGGTTTTTTTTGCTTTGTTCTATCTAGAAGTATTTTGCTCTGATGATTTTGAGTGATAGCAGTGACCCTATCCATTTAAACTTGTCAGCTTTGTTTTATCATAGGACAGCATGGATGGCAGGAGGCAGCTTATGACAGTTACAACAGCATATAGATTCCCTGCCTCCAGGAAGTTTCTTGTACATGCTTGTTGTTATATTTTTTTTTACAGAATTTGTTCCAACATTGCTTTTGGATTGACATGACAACACTGATGAAAGATGAACCCAAAAGGGATCACAGTAACATAACATAGTAACATTGTAATGATGGAAGAAAAGGACCAAATAGTCCATCCAGTCTGCCCAGCAAACTTCTTAAGGTAGTATCTGCCGCTCTGGGCAGATTACCCAATGTTTCTTTTAAGGGTAGGTAGCTGCCACTCTATGAAGTTATCCCCAAGCCTTATGATAAGGATAGTAATATTTACAATCAAAACAAAGCAACTGTTAAACTCATAAAAAATTAGTGCTAGCAACATTTTAACTGGATGAAGAATCTTCTGGAAAATTCATTGAATACTTCTTGACATACTTTGCTTTAGCTGTCGAAGCAGTCCTGTGTTTTTTCCCTATGTATATGTATCAGAACCCCAGACAATATAAGTCAGGCCCTGTCATCTGAATTCAATTCCCCTTTCCTCCCCCCTGCTGTCGAAGTGGAGAGTGATCTTGCAGTTGCATCAAAAGCATCAAGGCTTATTGGTTAAGGGTAGTAATCCCCATGCCTTCTGTTAAGAGTAGTAACTGCTGCTCCATGCAGGTTACCCCCAAGCATATCAGTACTGCAGACTGTAAAAGTTGGGGCCTTCATTGGTTCTTGTCTGAATTCAATTCCCTTTTTCCCCTCTGCATCAAAGTGGAAAGCAATGTTGCAGTTGCATCAAAAGCATCAAGGCTTATTGGTTAAGGGTAGTAATCCCCATGCCTTCTGTTAAGGGTAGTAACTGCCACACTGAACAGGTTACCCCAAGCACATAGAAACATAGAAACATGACAGCAGAAAAAGGCCAAATGGCCCATCCAATTTATTAGCGTTATAATTCTCATCACTTCCTTAGAGATCCCCTGTATTTATCCCATACTTTCTTGAATTCAGATACTGTTTTTTGTCTCTACCACTACCACTGGGAAGCTGTTCCACTTATCCTCCATCCAATCTGTAAAGATACATTTTCTAAAATTGCTCCTGAGTCTACCCTCTTTCAGATTAATCTCAATACCCCTTGTTCTAGAGCCTCCTAATCAATTGAAAAAGGTTTTCACCTTCTGTGCATGGAAACCTTTGTGATATTTGAATGTCTTTATCATAGCACCCCTATCTTGCCTTTTCTCTTGATCTTTAAATGAAGACCACTGACCATTTTAGTAGCCACCCTCTGGACCACCTCCATCCTGTTTATATCCTTTTGAAGGTATAGTCTTCAGAATTGTACACTGAATTCCTGGTTGGGTCTTACCAGTGACCCATAATGAATGATATCTCATTTATTCTGCTGATCATTCATCTCTCTATGCAGCCAAGCATCTTTCTGGCTTTTAGCATCACTTTGTTCACCTGTTTGACCATCTTAAGATCATCAGATACTATTACCCCCAGATCCCATTCTTTCTTTGCTTAGAATGTCACCTACAATAATATATCTTTCCCTTGGGTATTTGCATCCTAAATTCATTACTCTGCATCTTTTAGCATTAAATCTAAGCTGCCAGGCAGACCATTACTTGACCATTACTTGAACTTTGCTAGATCCCTCCTCATGTTTTCTACTCCTTCCTGGCTGTCCACCCTGTTACAGATTGTGGTATCATCGACAAAAATCCAAACCTTTCCCTTCAACCCTTTCACTATTTTGGTCACAAAAATGTTCAAAACAACCAGTCCAAGAACCAATCCCTGAGGCACACCACTAGTAACAATCCCTTCCTCCGAGAAACTTCCATAGATTTATTTATTTATTTATTTATTTTAATGATTTTATATACCGACATCCGTTTGCACATCGCATCGGTTTACACATAACAAAACCAGGTATATAGTAGGCAAAGTCTTTACAATGAACAGTCAATAAGGATATATCCATAAAACCAAATACTTTAACAGATAACTTCAATTAGGGGTATTTTACATCGCCGTCATGGTGAGGGCAAAGGCGATCGGCGCCATTTTGAGACTCAAAATCGCCGTCCCGCCAATATCCAAAATGGCGCCGATCGCCGTCATAGTGAGGGCAAAGGCAATCGGCGCCATTTTGAGTATTGGGATCGGACGGCCGGCGTAAAAGGAGGTCGCTCCCGGACCCCCGCTGGACTTTTGGCAAGTCTTGTGGGGGTCAGGAGGCCCCCCCAAGCTGGCCAAAAGTCCCTGTGGGTCCAACGGGGGTCCCGGAGTGACCTGCCGTCCGACGCCAGGACTCAAAATGGTGCCGATAGCCTTTTCCCATTCTATGTCACAGGGGCTACCAGTGCCATTGGTCAGCCCCTGTCACATGGTAGGAGCACAAGATGGCGCCGATGGCCATGTGACAGGGGCTGACCAATGGCACCGGTAGCCCCTGTGACAAAGGCTATCGGCGCCATGATGAAACTAGCACCGAGGGTATGAGTGAGTTCCCGGACCCCACCGCTGGACCACCAGGGAGTTTTGGTAAGTCTTGGGGGGGTCAGAAGGGTGGGGGGTTTAAATTTTTATTTAGGCCGAATAAAACAGAAATCTGTTTAATACGTGGGGAGTCGCGATGCGTTTCACCTCCCCACGTATTTAACAGATAGCAAAAAATAGGTTGCGGATTACAAATACGTGGAAAACGGATGCACACCTCTAGTGATGTCATCACTTTCGCTTGTTTTAAAAATTCCGCAAGTGTGGAGCAGAGACGCCGAAGCCTCAAAAATTGGCCCGTCGGGATGTTATGCCTTAGGATACGTGGATGACAACTGTCAAATGACAACAGAGTATTCCTGTCAGTTTCTTTTTGAAATATCGTGGTATGGAACCTATCACCATCAGCGGAAATCAGAATATCTAAAAATGCTATATGGGACGGATGTATAGAGAAATTAAACTGTAAATTATGATTAAGCGAGTTTAACCAATCTAAGAACATAAAGAACTGTATGTCAGTCCCCAGCAGAATAATGAATACATCGTCAATAAAGCGTAACCACAGGGAAATAAAGTTAAACCATTCAGAAGAATGGTTACGCTTTATTGACGATGTATTCATTATCTGGCTGGGGACTGACATATAGTTCTTTATGTTCTTAGATTGGTTAAACTCGCTTAATCATAATTTACAGTTTAACTTCTCTATACATCTATACATTGGGACTTGAACTTTGTTTGTCTGCACATTTTTTTGGTTGGATATTTCATAAAGTGCAGCGTTTGCTCGTATTCTTCTTTGGCTGGTAATTGAAATCTCCCATTATTATTGCACTGCCAAATTGGTTAGGTTCCCTAATTTCTCTTAGCATTTCATCATCTGCCTGACCATTTTGTCCAGGTGGAAGGAAGTATACTCCTATCACTATACTCTTACCCAACACACATGGGATTTCTACCCATATAGATTCTACTGAGCATTTAGTCTTTTGCATGATCTTTATCCTGTTGGACTCTATACTCTCCCAGACATAAAGTGCCACACCCCCACCAAGTTGATCCTCCCTATCATTGCAATATAATTTGTATCCTGATATAGCACTGTCCCATTGGTTATCCTCCTTCCACCAAGTCTCTGTGATGCCAATTATGTCAATCTCATCATTTGCTGCTATACACTCTGGGCCAGATTTTAAGATTTAGGCACAGGCATAGATTTCTGCGCACAACCCGATGCGCACAAATCTATGCCTGGTTTTATAACATGTGCATGCAGCCGCGCGCATGTTATAAAATCTGGGGTCGGCGCGTGCAAGGGGGTGTACACTTGTGCACCTTGCGTACGCCAAGCCACGCAGCCTTCCTCCATCCTCCAAGGCCGCTCCGAAATCTGAGCGGCCTCGGAGGGAACTTTCCTTCTGCCCCCCCCCCCACCTTTCCCTCCCTTCCCCTACCTAACCCACCTCCCAGCCCTACTTAACCCCCCCTTACCTTTAACTTAGAAGTTACGCCTGCCTCTGGGCAGGCATAGGTTGTGAGTGCCGGCCGCCCCGCGATCCCGGGCTCAGAGGCAAATGGCTGCTGTGCCTGGAGGCTCCGGCCCTGCCCACGAGCCACCCCCTGACCGCCCCATTCTGTCCACACTCTGCCCCCTTTTTCAAGCCCCAGGGCATACACACATTCCGGGGCTTGCGCATGTCGCCGGGCTTATGCAAAATAGGCTCGGCGCGCACAGGAGGGGTTTTAAAGGGTTAGGTGCATATATTACGCGCGTAACCCTTTTAAAATCCGCCCCTCTAAGTCTCCCATCTTACTTCTTAGACTTCTGGCATAGGCATACAGACATTTCAAAGTGTGTTTTTTGTTTGTATTAACAACCTGACTTTCAGTTGTTAGGGATAATTCGGAAATCAATAGCTTCGGTGATTTTTTACATATAGGCACATGGATT
Source organism: Rhinatrema bivittatum (assembly GCF_901001135.1). Lineage (NCBI taxonomy): Eukaryota > Metazoa > Chordata > Amphibia > Gymnophiona > Rhinatrematidae > Rhinatrema > Rhinatrema bivittatum. The sequence continues at coordinate 150,616,662 of NC_042619.1, forward strand.
ATGTTTGCTTTTATTGGATCCTCTCTGTTGGGATGCCCTAACTCTCCTGTTTCATTAGTATCCTTCAAGGATACATTTCTCCGAACCATGCACTGCTGAGTGACTGTCGGCTTTCCCCCTTGTTCTAGTTTAAAAGCTGCTCTACCTCCTTTTTGAAAGTCAGTGCCAGTAGCTCGGTTCCACTCTGGTTAAGGTGGTGTTATGCTCAGGCTTGTGAACCCTTGGGCCGACGGGAGGATGGAATACCTTAGGAGGAAGATTTGTAGGTTCTCCTGTCGGGTGGCGAGGCAGGAACAGAAGACGTGACCAGCTGACCCTTGGCACTGGAGACTGAGGTGACTGTGGAGGCAGACGAAGAGTCATGACGTCGAAGAAGGAAGTGTGACTTTGCCACTGGAAGTCCGAGGTCCCCCCAGGAGGAGCCCATAGGGACCCGGACCGCTGGGACTTAGGTGGACCTTTGAGAGGTCAAGAAGTTCGGTGCAAGGGCTGACTGGAGCTTCACCCCTGGAAGCCCGCAGTCCCTCCGGGAGGAGCCCGTAGGCACCCGGGCCGCTGGGACTTAGGCTGGCCCTTGGAGACAATGGTCAAGAAGGAGTCCAAAGTCAAGTGCCAGAGGGTCGTCGCTTACCAGTCTGAGGTCACACACCGAGGGATCACCACTTGCCAGTCCGAAGTCCCACACCAGAGAATCACCACTTGCCAATCCGAAGTCAATACCAGGAATCACCACTAGCCAATCCGAAGTCAGGAACCAGGAACACCAAGACAAAACAGGAACAAGAATCCAAAGCACAAGAACTCACCGAAGCAAGCAGACCTGACTAACCACGGAAGTTGCCAAGTCAAGGAATGAGCAGAGGAAGCCTCCTTTATATTTCTTCTGCTCTGGATCATTGGAAGCAGCTGTAAGTAATTAAAGGGCTTAGGTCTCTTTAATTCTAGTGAGTAGGCGCGGCCTCATGCCTAAGATGGAGGCGGCCATCTTGGATTCCGGCCGCAGGGGAGAAGCTGTAGCTGCCACGCAGGGGGAGCAGGAACGGCTCCCAGCCGTGTGGACACCCCGGGGGCCCGCGCCAATGGGCGGGAAACAGCAGCACCGGACCAGGGCTCCTCACCCGATGTTTGCCGCGGCGGGTCGCCGTCGCGATCAGGTAGGGGGGCGTGCCCGCGGATGGCCGCTAGTGTGGAACACAACAGGTGGAGCCCATCCTTTCGGAAAAGTCTCCCCTTCCCCAAAATTTTCCCCAGTTGCTTACAAAATTGAATCCCTCTTCCCTACACCATTGTCTCATCCGCACATTAAAACTCTGGAGCTCTGCCTGCCTCTGGGGACCTGCACGTGGAACAGGATGCATTTAAGAGAATGCCAAACTGGAAGTTCTGGATTTCAGCTTCCTACCTAAAATCCTAAATTTGGCTTCCAGAAGCTCTCTCCCACATTTTCCTATGTTGTTCGTGCCCACATGTACCACGACAGCTGACTCCTCCCCAGCACTGTCTATAATCCTATCTAGGTGATGTGTGAGGTCTGCCTCCTTCGCACCAGGCAGGCAAATTACCAGGCGGTCCTGACGTCCACCAACCACCTTGCTATCTACATTTCTAATACTTTAATCATCAACTATGATGGACGGCCTAACCCTTCCTTCCTGGGCAGTAGCTCTGGGAGACTTGTCCTCAGTGTGAGAGGACAATACATCACCTGGAGAGCAGGTCCTTGCTTCAGAATCACTTCCTACTACACCAGGGTGATGTTCTGATCCAAGGCAACACTGGGGCTGCCAGACTGGATTTGGGACTTAGCTACTATGTCCCTGAAGGGCTCATCAATGTACCTCTCTGTCTGCCTTTTCCTAAGGAAAAAAATCAGCAGAACCAGGGGTCACGATTTGAAGCTCCAGGGCGGAAGATTCAGAACCAATGTCAGGAAGTATTTCTTCACGGAGAGGGTGGTGGACGCCTGGAATGCCCTTCCGGAGGATGTGGTAAAGACCAGAACTGTGAAGGACTTCAAAGGGGCGTGGGATAAACACTGTGGATCCATAAAGTCAAGAGGCCGCCAATGAAGAGTGGGTGACTCACCAGAATGACGGCTACTGCCTGGAGACAATACCCTTATTCAATAAACATACACATGCTTACTGTGACTCCAACATCGCTCTAAGCTTCAACAGCAAGAGGAAATGTGGAAAAATGGATTTACACTCACAAAGAGGGGAGTAGCTGGCTTGTTACAGCGGTTACTACCCCAAACCAAATAAGCCTGATGCTTCACCTTCAATGCATATACAGCATAATTCTCTGCTTCAACAACAGGGGAGAAGAAAAAAGGGTTCGCACTCACAAAGCGGGGAGTAGCTGGCTTGTTACGGCGGTTACTACCCCAACCAAATGTGTCTGGTACTTCACTTTCGATGCATATCCAGCATGGCTCTCTGCTTCAACGGCATGGGAGAAGACTGATACATCACGCATTTCCAGCATAGCTCCCTGCTTCAACAGCAGGGGAGAAGAAAAACAACCAATAAGGACTGTATAACATAGTCTGAGTAAAACAAATAAGCATGGGTGTAGCTTGCTTATTGCGGCGGTTACTACCCCTACTACCCCTAACTAATCAAGCTAGATATTTCAATGGTGGGGGAGGAAGGTAAATAGTAGGGATGTGAATCGTTTTAGGACGATTAAAATTATCGTCCGATAATTTTAATATCGTCTTAAACCGTTATGGAACACAATACAATACAGATTCTAACGATTTATCGTTATAAATCGTTAGAATCGTGAGCCGGCACACTAAAACCCCCTAAAACCCACCCCCGACCCTTTAAATTAAATCCCCCACCCTCCCGAACCCCCCCCAAATAACTTAAATAACCTGCGGGTCCAGCGGCGGTCCGGAACGGCAGCGGTCCGGAACGGGCTCCTGCTCCTGCATCTTGTCGTCTTCGGCCGGCGCCATTTTCCAAAATGGCGCCGAAAAATGGCGGCGGCCATAGATGAAAAAGATTGGACGGCAGGAGGTCCTTCCGGACCCCCGCTGGACTTTTGGCAAGTCTCGTGGGGGTCAGGAGGCCCCCCACAAGCTGGCCAAAAGTTCCTGGAGGTCCAGCGGGGGTCAGGGAGCGATTTCCCGCCGCGAATCGTTTTCGTACGGAAAATGGCGCCGGCAGGAGATCGACTGCAGGAGGTCGTTCAGCGAGGGTTCCGGCGCCTCGCTGAACGACCTCCTGCAGTCGATCTCCTGCCGGCGCCATTTTCCGTACGAAAACGATTCGCGGCGGGAAATCGCTCCCTGACCCCCGCTGGACCTCCAGGAACTTTTGGCCAGCTTGTGGGGGGCCTCCTGACCCCCACGAGACTTGCCAAAAGTCCAGCGGGGGTCCGGAAGGACCTCCTGCCGTCCAATCTTTTTCGTCTATGGCCGCCGCCATTTTTCGGCGCCATTTTGGAAAATGGCGCCGGCCGAAGACGACAAGATGCAGGAGCAGGAGCCCGTTCCGGACCGCTGCCGTTCCGGACCGCCGCTGGACCCGCAGGTTATTTAAGTTATTTGGGGGTGGGGGATTTAATTTAAAGGGTTGGGGGTGGGTTTTAGGGGGTTTTAATGTGCCGGTTTTTCGATTTTTCGATTTTTCGATTTTTTAACGATTTTTCACGATTTTTCACGATATTTTACCCCCCCAAACGGCAACAATACGATTCCCTCCCCCTCCCAGCCGAAATCGATCGTTAAGACGATCGAGGACACGATTCACATCCCTAGTAAATAGAACCAAGAGCTAAGAGAAACAGATAAGTATGAGAGAAAAAATGTGTGAAGCTTGCTGGGCAGACTGGATGGGCCGTTTGGTCTTCTTCTGCCGTCATTTCTATGTTTCTATGTTTCTATATATAGAGAGAATTTGAATTAATATTGTTTGTTTAGATTTTATAGTTCTATGCTTTAAGAGGCCAATATTCAGCCTGAGCAAGTTAGTCAAATAAACTTTAATTAATTTGGTCAAGATATTCAGTAATCAGGCTGCATTACTGAATATACTCAGCTATCTAATATTTAGCCAGATTAGTTTATCCATCTAACTTTAGACCAGTCAAGTTGCAAGTCTACCTTATCCAGTTATCTTAACTGGACAAAGCTGAATATTAGCATCAGTAGCTCTGTCTTGGAATGCCCCCATCCCGCTCCTCGCTTATCCAGATAACATTTTAGCTGGATAAAAAAGTTATCCGGATACATGGTGGCTGCTGACTGCTGCCAAATATTGAAACAGTGCCACTCACTGGGATAAGTAAAAACTTCTCCAGCTAGGTGGTATCAAATCTTGACCTTTAAGAGTTTGATATTGAAAGGATTTGTCTGGGCAGTTTTTCAAGTTACGTGAACAAAACCTGAGATGTGAACATTTTCCTGTGCTCCCCAGCTAAATTTTGTCTGAGGAACATTTTACCTGGGCAAAATTTAGCTGGATAAAAAGAGGTGATGACAGGAGGGCATTGCGGGAGAACGGCTAAATTTTAGCCAGTGAGGACTAATATTAAACACTAATGAAGTAAATCGATCAGGGTCAATCTGATCGGAAGAACAGTTTCTCTAAAGTTACCCGGGTAACTTTAGATGGGTGTATGCAGAGGAACACTTACTGGGTATGATTTGCTGAATATCTGCTTACCAGTCTACTGAATATCATCCTCTTAGCTCTGAGACAAGGGTAAAGCCAGGAATAAAATCAGATATGAATGTGTCAGGATTATGTTAATAAGATAACTGTAAAATGATCCCAACTCACATATTTGAAGCCTAGAATGACATTTTGAAAGCAGCGAAACTGAGATGCTATTTGAATTTTTGTTATACCGTAGAAACCATCATGTACAATTTTTGGTAATTTAAATGTCAGTCTGAACTATCATGAATCATGTACTATAAAGGAATTTTGCTTAAGGACAATGCTGGTGATTTTAATCTCAGATTCTTAGCCTTCTTTATCTGAATATCATTATGAGTTAATAAGTCTCCAACTGCATAGAAAGTCTGAGTTGCTGAAAAAAAATGCATCTTAACAATATCATATTAATAAATTGCATTTCTACTTAAAAATTAATAAGGTGATGAACCTTTATGATTCGACTAAAAGTTTCATAAACTGACAAAATAGAGAAGATCAATTACTGATTGTGTGCTTCAATGTGTGCTATTGTTAACAGTACAGGAACCAATTTCTTCCTAAATACTTTACAGAGTTTGCTCTCAAGAAGTTACCTTAGGCAACTGGCTCCAAAGATACACATCAATTTACCCTTATTCAGTTTCAGCTCAGGTCTTTTATTCTTAACAGAGGTCCTCAGTGTAATCAAATCACAAGTCAGATCTTTAATGGAATCTTCCATATGTTTGCCTTCAACAGCATGAAATCACCTCTTCAGTGAAAGCAGTTCAAATCACCTATATCTATCATACGTATAAGGACTGTTGCCCAGAGATCTTCTCACTGCCACAGCATTTGAATCAGTTCAGATTTTTAACTTTTTTTATCCTGCAAAAAATATGGAAGGTCCATATTCAAAAGCATTTAGCTGGCTAACTGAGAAATTAGCCGGCTAAATGAATATTTGGGAACATATCTGGCTAAATTCTAGCCAGCTAATAAGTTAGGGAGCTAGAATTTAGCTGGATAAGTTAAAGGTGTTCCAGAGGCATAACTGGGAAGAACTGAGTTAGCCTGCTAGGTCTCACAAAGCTGTCCTAAAGTTAGCTAGTTAAACTTTTCCAGCTAAGATAGTCATTATTAAGTAGTGCAGTTGTGCACGCCTAATATACAGTGCTAGTGAACAGATATATTTATCTGGCTAACTAACAGGGCTTCAGAGCAGCTGAATATGGACCTCATTAATCAAGAAGATGAATGAAAAGCTTTCTTCTGTGTGTCCAAATACAATATCATTCCTACTTTCCTTCCTCCCTTTTATTTTCTTCTCTCTTTTTTAATTTTTAATTTTTTCTGTCATTTTCTTTTTTTTTTGTCTCCTTTGTTTTTCCCATACCATACATATTTCCATTCCAAAATTGCCATTTCTTCAGATCTCTACACCTTGTCTTTCCAGCTTTTCCTTCCTTCCTTTTTTTTTTTAGATTCCTCCTGTATTTTTCTCTTCCTCCCTCCAGACTCACAGCCTTCATTCTCTCCCTTCTCTCTGCCATTCTTTCAAATCACCAACCACTCTGTCCTCTCTTCTTAGCTTCTCATCCCTTCCTCCCGATGCTCATTCTTCCAAACTCATTCATTTCTCTGCTATCCTATTACCCATCGAACATCTCTTAAGATCATGAGAGCATAAGATTGAGTTTAGTTTACAGTTTCATTTATTGAATACTTGATGAATCACAAATCTTAGAGGTGCTTTGTACAATAAATCACAAATCTTAGAATGCTTTGTACAATAAAGTAAAATTCACTATTGTGCTGATTTTTATTTTATTTTACTATTTTTAAATTTGTTCTTAATTTCATAAGATGCTATTAGGTTTCTTTTCTATGAATTTAAATTGTAACTTTTATTGTATCTTAAGCATGTAAACCATTGTGATGGCTTGTCTGAATGACGGTATAAAAAAATGTATTAAATAAATAAAGTAAATGTCCTGCCCCTTTTTGAAAACATTCTAGAAGTGCACACTGCGGGAGATATATATGAATCTTGCTGGCATTTTAAATCCACTTGGGGTGCACAAACCCAATGTATTTGTGCATCCCCTAATTAATGTGTGTATTAGGCTTTCAAAATTCACCTTTTATTGTAAAAGTTAAATAAAGACAACAAGCGCAGGAACATAAAATTAACAGAACACTAAAATGAAAATAGTGAGGATCAATTATAGAATAATAAGAAGCCAAACCAAAATTATATAAAACCTTTAAAATAAATATATATATATATTAATAAGTTTTAAGTAATTTTGCCCAAATAAAGTCTAATTGAAGGAAAGGCTAGTAAGAGCAGATGTGTCTTCAAGGCTTTCCTGAACTTGGTATAATCTTTCTTCATGTGTAATGATAATGGAAAAGAGTTCCAAATGCTGGGGGCTAGATATGAAAAACAAACCTCTCTAGTCCACTCTAGCTTAATATCCCTCAGGGAGGAGAGAACTAACAGGTTTTTTTGGGATGAATGCAATACTCTGGAAAGGTGATGAGAGATGATTTGACAAGCAAGATAGGAGGGTTTATCCCAGTGAAGGGCCTTAAAAGTCGAACCCTAATCATGAATTGGATGTGCATTGACAAAGAGAGGCAATGCATTTCATTCAGGAGAGGAGTGACATGATGTAGTCAGTCTAATTCCATCAAGCCCAGTATCCAATTTCAACTGTGGGTAATCCAAGTCACAAGTACCTGGCAGAGTCCCAGAAGGTCAATAGATTTCATGTTTCATATCCCAGGAATAAACAGTGGATTTCACCAAATTCTCCTTAATAACGGTTTATAGAATTTTCTTCCAGGAACTTGTGCAAAGAGTTTTTAAAACTCATTTTCACTAACAGCTTTTACCATATCTTCTGGCAACAAAATCCAGAGTTTAATTATGCATTCAGTTAAAAAATATCTTCTCCTATTTGTATTACCTAGTAACTTCAAAGCATGTTCCCTAGTCTTTGTACTTTTTGAAAGAGTAAACAACCAATTTGCATTTATATGTTTCACTCCACTCCTTATTTTATTGACCTCTATCATATCTGCCCTCAGCTGTCTCTTCTTCATGCTCCTTTCTTCAAAGGGGATACATTCCATTCATAACTTTATCATTATGGTCGCCCTTCTCTGTACCTTTTCAAATTGTCCTATATCATTTTTTGAGATGCAGTGACATAATTGCACACAATACCATAGAGTGATACAGATGCATTATAATATTCTGTTTTATTCTATTTTATTCTATTTATTTACACCGGTGTGATATGTATATTATACAGGAACATCGGTATTTAAAAACTAAAAATAAATAAATAAATTCTCCATTCCTTTCCTAATAATTCCTAGCATTCTATTTGCTTGTTTAGTTGCTACTGCACACTCAGCAGAGGATTTCAACATATTTATTTATAAGAGTTATACAAACTTAGGCCTGAATTCTCTAAGGTTGCAGACCTTAGAGAATCTGGCGGTACCGGGGGTCAGGGGGCGAAGCGGGGGGTGGGCCTACGAAAGTTGGCAGCCATTGCACCACTGCGGTGCACTGGCTGCCGGCTTTCGCACGGAATAACTAAACCATAAAAGGTATAGTTGTTCAGCGCAAAACTGGCGGCAATAAGGGTCCTTACCTTTTACAGTTAGTGATGTCTTTGCAGCGTCGGCCCTGGTGCTGTCCCGACTCCTCCCCTTCTGGAGCCGACGCCACCCAGAACCCACCCCGATTTAGGTATCACACACGAAAAGTCCCTTTTCATGTGCGATCCCTTCAGAGAATGACCCTCTTAGTCACTGCCCTGAGTGGTTTACAAAATGCTTGCACATTTTATTAATAAACATAAAATTATAAAAATATAAAAATGACTTAAAATCACATTACCACATAATAAAATAAAAACACAACAACCTAGCCCCTTATTAACTAAAATGTATTCAGTACATACCCTGCTTGGCCATGTTGTCAAAAGTAAAATCACATTAACATTTGTTACTGTTGTGACATTATTATATTATTTAATATAAGCTAGCATAAAAAAATGAACCTACACATTTTTCCTAATATTTATCAAAGACAACGCACTTTTAATCTTTTAATTTACCTCCAGGGTAGCATTCTCAGAAATAATCCCTGTTCTACACGCAGGACCCCAGAGGAAGGTAGAGCTCTAAAGTCTCAATGCGTGGATGAGACGATGATGCAAGAAGAGGGTTTTAGATTTGTTAGGAACCAGGCTTCATTTGAGGAGCAGGGGCTGCTGGTACTAACCTTTAAAAGGGAGATAGCACAGCTTTTAAACTAGATGAGGGGAGAATCCAATAGTCACTTAGAAGTATATGATTCGGAATGATGCATCTTTGAAGCATACTAAAAGAACAGGGAAAATAAGGCATCCCAGTAGAGAGGTTGCAGTAAATGCCAAAGGGGAGCAGGTGCCTTTAAGTAAAGTGCAGAAATATTCCAAATTACCCCTGTCAACTGATGAGCAGGTTGTTAATGCAAACAAGAAACATACTTTGAAATATCTGAATAGAAATGATAGAAGTCTAAAAAATAAGATGGGAGAGTTAGAGTTTATAGCACTGGATAAAGAGATAGATATAATTGGTGTCTCAAAGATCTGGTGGAAGGAGTATAACCAATGGGACACTGTGATACCAGGGTACAAATTATATCAAAATGATAGGATGAATCAAATTGGTGGAGGGGTGGCACTAGTTGTTAAAGAGAGCATTGAGTCAAATAGGATACAAGTTCTAAAGGAAACAAAATGTAATATTGAATCTTTATGGATTAAAATTCCAGGTGAAAAAGGGAATAAAATAGTAATGGGATATATTACCTCCCACCTGGCCAGAATGAATCAACAGATAATGAAATGCTAAAAAAAAATTAGGGAAGCTAAAAAAAGAAGCACTGTAAAAATGGGTGATTTCAATTACTCCAGAATTGACTGGGTGAATGTTACATCAGGCCATTGTAAAGTTCCTAGATGAAATAAATTATTATGTCATGGAGCAGCAGGTACAAGAACCGACAAGAAGGAAAACTATTTTACACCTAGTCCTTAGTGAAACACAGGATTTTGTGCAAGAAGTAACAGTGTTGGAGTCACTTGGCAATAGTGATCACAACATTATCAAATTTGATTTAATAACTGGAGAGAGTGCAAAAAAAGAAATCTAATATGACAGCATTTAATTTTCAAAAAGGTAACTATAATAAAGGGAGGAAAATGGTTTGGAAAAAATTGAAAGGAACAACTGCAAAGGTTAACAATTTAGCTCAGGCATGGATGTTTAAAAATACCATCTTCGAAACCCAGAACAGATGTATTCCATGCATTAGAAAAGGTGGAAAGAAGGCTAAATGACTATTATCATGATTGAAAGATGAGGTGAGAGGCTATAATATCTAATAGAACATCTTTCAAGAAATGGAAAAGATATCTGAAGGAAGAAAACAGGAAACAGTATAAGTACTGGCAAGAAAGATGCAAAGTATTGATAAGGAAGGCAAAGAGAGAATTTGAAAAGAAGCTTGCTGTGGAAGCTAAAACTCATAATAAAACCTTTTTCAGGTACATTTGAGGCAAAAAGCCTGTGAGGGAGTTAATAGGACCATTAGATGATTAAGGGGTAAAAGGAGCACTTAGGGATCCCAAAGCCAGAGCAGAGTAACTAAATTAATTCTTTGCTTCGATATTCACTGATCACTATCACCAAAATAAATCATTTTATTAATTTAGATGCATTTTTTTAATGTTTTGGTACTGATTATGCCAGGGTGATTCCCAGGTCTTCAAACTTGGTAGACAGCTTTTGCTCGGACTCCCCATCTAAATTGTACTGGTTTTACATTTTTTTTTAATTTAATCTTTTTATTGAAATTTTAGCATTATTACACTTACAACTGCTGCTAATGAGACAATGAACAATAACTGAAGAAATACAACCATAATAGAAAAATAATTTATGTCAAGCGTACAACAAGATTAACAGGTATCAATACTGGTTCATTAGACTGATCAAATGTAAGTAAGGGTATAAGAAAATACTAGAAAAGAAGAAACCAGAAGGAAGAAGAAAGATAAGAAAAAAGTGAAGCAAGTTAGGATAGAATGAAGGGAGAAAGGGAGTAAGGAAGGTAGAGTGGAAAGGTGAAAAGAAAGGAAATACATCCAGAAATTCTTATAATGGAGCATGTACTTGACCATTATGTTGGCTTAAAGCATAGGCGTGGCATAATCATCCAAAGGCTTCCACACCCTAGCCCAAGTAGCCAGTCTATTGTATTTAAGAGCCATGGCTTTCTCATATTTGCAATACATATAAACAGTGTTGCACCATAAATGGTGTGATAGCAAATCACTACGCTTCCAGTTAGAAATGGTGTTGTGGAAGGCCACAGTGAACAGGAAGTCAAGTAATTTCTATTTTGGAGGGAGAAATTAAGTAAAGGATTTGCGCCTTTAAGAAAAATGAGCTTGTAGGTGAGGGGTTGCTGTAATTTGAGAATGTTGGAAACAGTATGCCAAATTTGTATCCAAAATGCATGGACATAGGGGCATTTGTAAATCATATGTTCTAAGGTCACCTTGGGAGAGGAACAGGACCAACAGTCATGAGACGGGAAGGGACCAGCTCTATGCAGCCGCCAGGGAGTCCATAAGGCTCTATGCATGAGAAAGAAGGATGACTGAGTGAGACTGGAAGATAGTGAAATGCGAGTGGAAATAGACCATAAATGATGCAAAACTTTGTCCCGTAGAGGAACAAGGATTTCTTGAGACCAGATTGGATACAATTGAGCACGAGTTTTACATAATGATGCAGCTGTTATAATTTTATACAGTCTTGATGCTAGATGACCTTTCAGTCCATGTTCCTGAAACATCAGTATAAGGAAAGGAGGTCTTGTAAAATAAACAGACAAATTGGAAATGGAGTGAAGGGCGCTTCTTAATTGTAACCAGGCATAAAACTGAGTATTGTGTAACCCATACTTCTTTTGTATTTGAGAGAAACCTAATAAATTAGAGTCCTCCAGAATCGAGGACAGAAACCATATGACTTTCATTTGCCATGCAGGCCAATGCAGAGAGTGGCCGTCAATTGTTAACAGGGAGTTATGCCATATCGAGGCCAGATTGGAGTGACTCCATGGGCTCATGTCTTTGGGTCGGTTTGCATCAAAGAGGGAGTACGCCCTGTGCAGGGCACATAGGATTGGATTGGAAGCATGACGGGACAGGAGTTTCATGCCAGGGAAGCATGATAGAGGGACTGGGGAAAGTAGGGAGCGTTCTAAACTTAGCCAATGAGGCCATTCCCAGGGGTCCTCTGCACTATGAAAATGGTGATAAGCTTGCTGAAGAATGAAGGCTTGGTGGTAGGCATAAAATTCAGGAAATTAACTCTGCCTTTATCCTTTGTAGTCTTTAATTTAGAGAGAACAAATCTTGGAGTTCTGTTTTTCCAGAGGAAGGATGAAAAAATCCTATCTACATAGTGATAGAAATCATTAATAAAAAATATGGGGATCATGGAGAGCACATAGGTGATTTTAGGAGCGACCACCATTTTAATGGTATCTAAGTGACCCCACCAAGTTAGGTGGAGGGGAGACCACCTGAGGGTTAGGTCTCGTAATGATTGCAAAATTTGGGATTCAGCATGGGTGACAGTTAATTGAGGGTCCGAAAAAAAACTGTACTCCCAAATATTTAAGGCTATGTGGAACCTTCTTTATAGAGGATTGATAAAGATCTACAAGAGCACCTAGAGGGTTCATGGGAAGAAGCTCAGTTTTATGCCAGTTAATTTTATACCCTGATAAAGCAGAGTAGGAAGTAATCTGTTGTAGTAAGTGAGGGAGCGAGGTTTCAGGACTAACAAGAAACAATAGTACATCATCTGCATATGCTGATAGTTTATATACATCTTGACCAATCTTAACTCCTTCAATCATATTGTTTTGCCGAATTGCAATGAGTAGGGGTTCCAAAGCCAGGTTGAAAAGTAGGGGCGAGAGAGGGCAACCTTGATGGGTCCCTCTGTGGAGCGGAAAAGTTGGGGAAATTCGGTTGTTGATATAAAGAAATGCAGTGGGAGAGTGATATAAAAGTTTAATCTATGAAAGAAAAACAGGACCAAAACCAAATTTAAGAAGTGCAGAAAAAAGAAAAAAAACATTCTACCCAATCGAACACTTTTTCTGCGTCCAGGGAAACTGCAATTGCCGGGGATGATGAGGAGAGAACAGCTTCCTGGACATGGAGGAATAGACTTGTACTGTTGGTGATAAGTCGGTTTTTAATGAAACCGGATTGATCCGGGTGAATGAGGGAGGGCATTACTAAAGACAGTCTAGTGGCCAGTATTTTGGTGAAAATCTTATAATCTGCATTCAACAGGGAAATAGGTCTATAATTACCTACTTCCGTGGTGTCTTGCCCAGGCTTTGGAAGCACCACTACGCATGCCTCTGTGAAGGAAGGAAAAAGATGTGGTTGCAGCGGAGCAGAAGAATAGTACTCCTGCAGATAAGGTAGGAGTTCTTTGCTGAAGGTGCGATAGAAATCTATGGTGAAGCTATCGGGGCCGAGAGCTTTCCCGGTGAAGAGTGCTGTTATAGCTGAAGTGATTTCTTGAGAAGTAAATGGTTGTTCAAGGGCTTCACTTTGGTCAGTTGTGATGGTAGGGTGAGAAATATTGGTGAAGAAGGAACGGATCTTGTCTTCTGAAACATTCACTTCTGTTTGATAGAGCGTAGTATAAAAATCACGAAATGCTTGCAAAATGCCATCATCTTGAGACAAAGAGTGATTAGAAGCAGACTTGATGGTAGTGATTCATTTTTTCTCCTCTCTTTTCTTTAAGTAAGAGGCTAATAAATGACCGCATTTGTTGTTTTCTGCATAATAGAGAGCAATAGTATGAGAAGTGTGTAATCGGACCGATGCCCTCAGCGCCTGATTGTATTGGTACTTGGCTTTTAAGACAGCCTCGAGGAAAGTTTTATTCGGCGTCTTTATGTACTCAGTTTCGAGTAAAGCCACTGTGTGTTGAAGGTTATCCATAGTCGCCCTTTGCAGTTTCCGGCGGTGTGCGGAATAACTGATAATGTCTCCCCGTATGGTGGCTTTGAACGCATCCCAAAGGGTAGAGATGGAGACCCCTGATTAGGCGTTGTAATGAAAGTAATATGCAATCTTCTCTTGAAGAAAGGTAATAAAGTCCGATTCAGAGAGTAATGAAGAATTAAATCTCCATAAGTGGTCAGCAGTGATGGGGGATTGCAACTCACATTTGAGAGTGACTGCTGCGTGATCAGAGACCAATATTGGGGCAATTGAGGCGGAGAGAATGCGTGGTATTAAGCAATGGGAAGTTAGAAAAAAGTCTACGAGAATAGGAGGAGTGGGGAGGTGAGTAGAATGTGAATTCCCGTTCTTCAGGGTTTAGGAGGCGCCAGGGGTTGGAAAGTCCAAACTCAGATAGAAGATGTTTGAGTGCTTTGCAAGATTTAGAGATGGTTAAGCGAGCCGTTGATTTCTTATCGATGAAGGGATCCAGAGTTTGATTGAAGTCTCCTCCTACAATGGTTGAGGAGGATTCGATGGTGAGCAGCTGAGCGAAAGTGGTGTGAAAAAAGGAAGGGTCATCCAGGTTAGAAGTGTATACATTGAGAATGATATAAAGTTCCTTGTTGAGAGAGAGTTGTATTAAGTTCCATCTGCCATCAGTGTCTGATGATTGGTGAATGGCGGGGGCATCTAGCCGTTTATGAATGAGAATGGCTGTGCCCCTTTTTTTATGAATTGCCGAACTAAAAAAAACCTGGCCAAACCATTGCTGTTTTAATTTAAGAGATTCAGTGGGAGTCAAATGAGTTTCCTGAAGTAAGGCAATGTCCGTTTGTAGAGAACTTAAATAAGTAAGAATTTTCTTTCGTTTGATGGGATGTGAGAAGCCTTTGACATTCAGAGACACCAGTGTAAATGACGTGATCTTGGAATCCATCACAGTGGAGGCATGAGTGTTGGTACCAATCGGTCAAGGCCACGCTCTTCACATTGTAGGACTTGATGAAAAGTAACAGAACAGAAAGAGAGAAGGAGGAGAGTAAAGAATAGGAAGAGCCATTCAAGGATAGAGAAAAAACAAAGTGGTGGAGCCATATCGGTTCCAATTAGAGTGGGCATTAAGCGTGCAGTGCACGTAGACCCCTTGAAACAGAAGGGGATAGAAATAATGGGCCTCTAGGTGGACCACCAGTCCCCCCGAGCTGACAGTTCCACTCAAAACAATGATGATGACCCATGCAAGAGGGAATTAACTGTCCATGATCATTCAAAAAATATTTTCAAGAGCAAGGCACCGCGTCTTGCCAGAGAGAATTAAATTGAAGCGAGGTGCATCGGTGAGAATTAATCGCCATTAGGAGGGCCTGTGGAAAAGAATTATTCAGGTTATCATGTCCTGTGCAGTCTCAAAGGACTGTAGGAAACTTTCTAGTTCTTGAGGAGTGTGGAAAAGTTTTGTCTGATTATGATGGGTTACCCGCATTTGTGCCGGATAGAGTAATCCATATTTAGCTCCTAGGGCCTGGAGATGCGGCCTCAGCACCAGGAAAGCCTTCCATTTATTGGCAGTGGTCTTAGCAAAATCTGGTACAAAGAGAATAGTGCGGTCCTGATATTTTACAGGGGCTTGGGATTTCGCTGCTGCAAATATTTGCAGAACTTGTGGGTAGCTCAATAGTTTAAAAATGATCTGCCTTGGGTATTTAGAGTTGTGTAGCGGCCTGGACGGAACTCTATGAGCCCGCTCGATTTCAAATGGCTGCTGAAACTCCAAACGAAAGCTGGTTTGAATTAGCTTGGTGAGGAAACCGCAAATATCATTTCCTTCAGCACCTTCTGAGACACCCAGGATCCGTATGTTGTTGCGCCTATTCCTGATAGAAAGGTCTTCTATTTTTTGTTGCATGCGCTCCATATCCTTTGTAAAACATGAGATTGTGGCAGTGGCTAATAATAACGAGGACACTTGGGTCTCCACATCTTCTAATCGGGATTGGTATGCTTCCAGCTTATCAGACATGCCATGTAAGTCCCCCCATATCGCGGTCGTGGCCTCTATGTTTACGCTGATGAGATCTTTTAGTTGCCATAGCTCAGTGAGCACCACGTCGGCAGACGCCATTACCTTTGACGGCAGGGCCTTGTCAGGTGAGGGTGGGTCAGGTTTCGTCCTCTTGGTCCTCAATGCCGCAGCGAAAGCTGCCTCGATTTCCCCGGCTTTACTGGTTGCCATCAGTAGCTATGACAAAAGTAATCTCCAGCAGAGAAGATGTGAGTCTGAAAAATAGAAATAGCTGCAAATTCCCGAACTGTTTGAGTGTGCTCGAGCGGAGCTGCGGGCTTAGGTGGCCATCTTGGTTGCCGCTCGAGAGTGCCCCCCTGTTTTTACATTTTTTTAATTCTTTGGTTTTGTTTTTTTACTTTTAAATTTGCCTTTGGGCATTTCCTTGGCCACCCGCTGACATCATTGCAGATGGCAGTGGGATCCCGGGCCTGGACCTTCATCATGCTGGGGCTTGCCTAAAGCCCTTGATGCCTTTCATTGCCCATTAAACACAGCAGCAGCATCCCCAGTACTGCTGCTACCCTGCTCTGCCTCACTCATGTGTGGCAATGCATAGCTGATATAAAATCAACTGATTTTCACTCACCGCTGTGGCCACTCTCATGCCAGGAAACTAGGAGCAGCAGTGGCAGTGAAATTTTCTGCCCTGTTCTGATCCACGACCCACGTGGTCCACTTAACTTTGCTTCAAGGAGCTCCCCAGGTTCCACAGCATGGCCCATCTTCATGTCTGACTGCTGTCTCTATTTTTAGCTGAGGCTTTCAGCCACTTCAGCAGTCTCCTTCTGCTTTCTCTGCCGGGTGCCATCAGGACTTATCCTGAACCTGCCCCAACCTTTCCCATTTATTAAATTATTGTGCTTAACCCCCTGACCATCCTAGCCCACTGTCCCAACCTCCCTAGGTCCTGCCAAAATATCCCTATTGGTCTAGCCTACCGCCTTTAACATTCAGCATTTGTACATTTTCAAAAGGGCTAATTTAGGAGCTCCAAAGGTTAGGATTCTAAACTCTTTCAAAATTGGCCTCTTAGATATTAACAGATTCTAACCATGGTTGAGTTCTTTGTTTCAGACTAGGCCAGAATAAAAGGTTTCTGGGGCCTCATCAAACAAGGTTTATAATCTTGTTTTTTTGCAATATCTGCAAACTCCAAAGTCCTTTGGTGAAAGTGTTCCATGTTACTTTGGTTTAGCGAAAATGACTCTTGGGCAAAGTCAGATTTGTGGCCTATATTGCGACTACAGATGCTATTTGAAAGGTCACACATGCTGAAATATAATTAGAACAGATTGATTTTAGTCTGCAAGCACTGGCTTGTCAGTCAGGGGTTTGTCACATTGCATGCATGCGTTTTAAAGAAAGAAACAGAGAAACATGACAGCATAAAAAAGGCAAATGAATAGCAAGCTTAAATTTTAGGCTCCTAAATATATATGAATTTTCAGCTAAAATCTTAGTCCACTATGTTCGGCTGAATATAGCTCCTAACTCAGGATCCTAAATATAGCTCCTAACTCAGGATCCTAAATTTAGGAGCCCAGCTATTTCTTTTTAATATCATCCCCTAAATCACCAATTCAGAAGCCTAATTCCAAAAGTTAGGAGCCTAAATCCTTTGAAAATTTGCCTTTCTCTTTCTACTTTCCAGCACAGAGCCATCCAGTATTTGGATAAGAGTGCACAAGGCTGCCAACTATTTCTTGTGTAATGCACGGATCACATTTCAACATCCATCGATAGACCCAATTCTATCCTCATACATATTATCCACATGTTTCATAAAGGCATGTTGGACCTTTGGTCTCAGGCACCATTGTCCACCATGATTGAGTTCACACTAGAGCCAGGACCAACTTGTCCAAGAGAAGTGAGGTGGAAAGTGGATCCTGGATAAGGGTTCTATGGCTATGAGTGGCAAGAAGTCTCTTAAATCCCAACTATAATGTCATAGCAAAGTTTAGCATACCCTTTATTTTGAACACTGAGGCAGGTTACTTGCAATGTCATTTCAGAACATTTCTGATCCTCAAATTAAACTAGAGGAGTGACTTCTTTATGGTAGTTGTGAAGCAAATGTTTTTGGAGGGTTCTGTCAAGCAGGGACATGCTTTATGAATTGAGTTTTAGGAGCAGATTCTGTTTTCAAAATATTTGCTGAGTAGAACATCAATCTGGGGGGAAATTTTTACCAGGGCAGAAGAATAGCAAAATCAATACTTTCCCAGGCCTGGCTCTGGTCTGGTATAGCTGACCTGCATATATATGGACTGAGAGGGGTGGCTCTTTTCATCTTTCAGTTACCTACATGTGAACAGTAGGGGATGGGACTGTTCTGTTGTATATAGAAACATGACAACAGAAAAAGACCATATGGTCTATCTAGCTTGCCCATCCACCCAACTAATTTAGACTACAATTCCTATCACTCCCTCAGAGATCCGCTGTATTTATCCCATGATTTACTGAATTCAGATGCTGTTTTTGTCTCCACCTCCTCCACTTTGAGGCCATTCCATACATCCACTACCCTCTCTGTAAAGAAATATTTCCTAAGATTCAGGGTCAGTGTAAGGATATTAGGTACCCTAAACAACCATTGGTCTTGCACCCTTCCACTCTACTGAGACCTACCTACTGCCATCAATTCCTGCACTATTCAGCCACTGGTGGAATGTGCTCTACTAGTGGTTCTGGACCTCCCCCCACAATTTTAATGCCCTTCAACGTGTTGCGCTCTAGGAAAATGCCTCATTTGCCTAATCAAAGCACCAGTCCCGCTAAGATTACTCCTGAGTCTACTCCCTTTCACCCTTATTCCATGATCTGTAGGGATGTGAATCGTTTTTTAACGATTAAAATTATCGTCCGATAATTTTAATATCATCTTAAATCATTATAGAACACGATACAATAGAAATTCTAACGATTTATCGTTAAAAATCGTTAAATCGTGTTAGTGCGCACTAACTCGAGTTAGTGCGCACTAACTCGAGTTAGTGCGCACTAACTGAAAATGATACAAATTGACACTTTCCAGGTCAGTAAAGGTCAGTTAGGAATGAATATGTGTTCCTATTGGCTGGCTGCCCTCTTATCTATAGATGTTAACCAGGTTCCCACTGAGGTGATGGTTGGGGGGATGGGAAATGGAAATGGAAACTCAGGAACACTAACAGAAAATGATACAAATTATTGACACTATCCAGGTCAGTAAAGGTCAGTTAGGAATGAATATGTATTCCTATTGGCTGGCTGCCCTCTTATCTATTGATGTTACCAAGGTTCCAACTGAGGTGATGGTTGGGGGGATGGGAAATGAAAACTGTTGGTAGTTGACAAAAAAAGTAATGTGATCAGTCAATATGACTAGAACCTGTGCCCTATTCCTGATACCAGGGGTGTTGTGATCTTCCTGCACTCAGTGCCCTATCCCTGATACCAGGCTGAGACAGCTCCCTCCCTGCATTACTAGTGAGAGGCTGGCTTCACAGACAGGGGGGAGCTGCCTGACCCTCACTCCTGACTTCCCCCATGTCCCAGCTAGTGAATGGTGTGTGGGTGAGGGGGGGGGGAGGATGGTGAAGTCTGAGACAGCTCCCTCCCTGCATTGCTAGTGAGAGGCTGGCTTCACAGACAGGGGGGAGCTGCCTGACCCTCACTCCTGACTTCCCCCATGTCCCAGCTAGTGAATGGGGTGTGGGTGAGGGGGGGGGGGAGGATGGTGAAGTCTGAGACAGCTCCCTCCCTGCATTACTAGTGAGAGGCTGGCTTCACAGACAGGGGGGAGCTGCCTGACCCTCACTCCTGACTTCCCCCATGTCCCAGCTAGTGAATGGTGTGTGGGTGAGGGGGGGGGGGGAGGATGGTGAAGGCTGAGACAGCTCCCTCCCTGCATTACTAGTGAGAGGCTGGCTTCACAGACAGGGGGGAGCTGCCTGACCCTCACTCCTGACTTCCCCCATGTCCCAGCTAGTGAATGATGTGTGGGTGAGGGGGGGGAGGATGGTGAAGTCTGAGACAGCTCCCTCCCTGCATTACTAGTGAGAGGCTGGCTTCACAGACAGGGGGGAGCTGCCTGACCCTCACTCCTGACTTCCCCCATGTCCCAGCTAGTGAATGGTGTGTGGGTGAGGGGGGGGGGGAGGATGGTGAAGGTTGAGACAGCTCCCTCCCTGCATTACTAGTGAGAGGCTGGCTTCACAGACAGGGGGGAGCTGCCTGACCCTCACTCCTGACTTCCCCCATGTCCCAGCTAGTGAATGGTGTGTGGGTGAGGGGGGGGGGGGAGGATGGTGAAGTCTGAGACAGCTCCCTCCCTGCATTACTAGTGAGAGGCTGGCTTCACAGACAGGGGGGAGCTGCCTGACCCTCACTCCTGACTTCCCCCATGTCCCAGCTAGTGAATGGTGTGTGGGTGAGGGGGGGGGGGAAAGGATGGTGAAGTCTGAGACAGCTCCCTCCCTGCATTACTAGTGAGAGGCTGGCTTCACAGACAGGGGGGAGCTGCCTGACCCTCACTCCTGACTTCCCCCATGTCCCAGCTAGTGAATGGTGTGTGGGTGGGGGGGGGGGGAGGATGGTGAAGTCTGAGACAGCTCCCTCCCTGCATTACTAGTGAGAGGCTGGCTTCACAGACAGGGGGGAGAGCTGCCTGACCCTCACTCCTGACTTCCCCCATGTCCCAGCTAATGAATGGTGTGTGGGGGAGGGGGGGGAGGATGGTGAAGTCTGAGACAGCTCCCTCCCTGCATTACTAGTGAGAGGCTGGCTTCACAGACAGGGGGGAGCTGCCTGACCCTCACTCCTCCGGGGTATTGTGATCTTCCTGCATGCAGTGCCCTATCCCTATTAATACCAGGAGTGTTGTGATCTTCCTGCACGCAGTGCCCCATCCCTAATACCAGGGGTGTTGTGATCTTCCTGCACACAGTGCCCTATTCCTGATACCAGGAGTGTTGTGATCTTCCTGCATGCAGTGCCCTATCCCTGATACCGGGATGTGTGCAAGAAGATCCCAACACCCCTGGTATTAGGGATAGGGCACTGTGTGCAGGAAGATCACAACACTCCTGGTATTAATAGGGATAGGGCACTGTGTACATGAAGATCACAACACCCCTGGTGCCAGGAATAGGGCACTGTGTGCAGGAAGATCACAACACCCCTGGTGCCAGGGTTAGGGCACTGTGTGCAGGAAGATCACAACACTCCTGGTATTAATAGGGATAGGGCACTGTGTGCAGGAAGATCACAACACCCCTGGTGCCAGGGTTAGGGCACTGTGTGCAGGAAGATCACAACACTCCTGGTATTAATAGGGATAGGGCACTGTGTGCAGGAAGATCACAATACCTCTGGTATCAGGGTTAGGGCACAAGTTCTAGTCACATTGACTGATCACATTACTTGTTTTGTCAAGCTACCAACTGTTTCCATTTCCCATCCCCCATATACTGTCAGTGGGAAGCTTGGTAACATGAATAAATAAGAGGGCAGCCAATAGGAATACATATTCATTCCTAAACTGACCTTAACTGACCTGAAAAGTGTCAAATTGTATCATTTTCAGTTAGTGCGCACTAACTCCCAGTTAGTGTGCACTAACTCCCGTTAGTGCGCACTAACTCGAGTTAGTGCACACTAATCGGAAAAAAACGATTTTTAACGATTTTTTAACTAAAAAATCGTGCCTAACACGATTTTCTTGCCCTGCCACACGATTTCTATCGTTAAGACGATATGGAAAACGATTCACATCTCTAATGATCTGTATTCTAGAGCCTCCTTTCCATTGAAATATGCACACCTGCGCATGACAATCTTTGAGCTATTTAAATATCTCTATCATATCCTCACTATCTCGCTTTTCTTCTAGGTTATATATGTTTAGATGCTTTAGAATGGAAACCACTGGCCGTTTTAGTAGCTACTCTGTGGACCAGCTCCAACTGATGTATATCCTTTTGAAGGTGTGAGCTATAGAATTGTAGACAGTATTCAAAATGAGGTCTCACCAGGCTTGATCCTTCCATTTTTCTTAAGGATATTTCTTCTATGCAGCCCACTCAAATAAAACATGAGGAAAGGCTATGGATTTTGCTTTGTACCTTATTTTGGTCACATTGGTTCCTCTATATCATGAAATATTATCTGTCTTCATTATGATAATGTTTTCTTTTTCAGTTATTTCAGTTAAAGTTTGTCCTTGTATAAGATGTCTGGTGCTAATTATTTTTCTATGTAGGGAGCAGAGACCTTTCCCAATTTTATATATCCCTTCTTCCCTCCAGAACATTTATATATGGTGGGCCAATATTCAGTGCTGGCCGGTTAAGTAACTTAGCCAAACAGACTAATTTGGCTAAGTTACAATATTCAGCAGCATGGCAAAGCCGCTGAATATATATGTACATATGCGCACTTAGCCAGATAAGCCTACCCAGCTAAGTTTAGACCTTGTCTATGGGGTGTCTATATATATATATGTAAACTTATGCGGCTAACTACAAACATCGGTAGTTAGCTTATAAGTTATACGGCTAACTCACTCCGCCCCCAATCTGCCCAGTACACACCTACTTTTTGTGCATGTAACTATAAGCCACATAAGGGACTTTATACGATTAAGTGGCAGCCACTGATCTTAGGCACATATTCAGCAGCTGCTACTTAGCCGCATAAGTCCCATTTATCCAGTTAAATAGCACTGAATTCATTTTTAATATTGGGCCAAGGGTGTAGGTGAAGTAACTGTCCAATTTAAAAAGGAATGAGATGACCCTAGGCAAATATGTAAACACTAGCTGCATATGCTGGAGCTTTGTAGCAAGGAAAATAAGCTTCCTCATGTCTAGTGTGTAGAAATGCCAAGGATGCATTGATGTGAAATGGTCTTAGAGAGTCAACCTGCATGTGTTGGTTCAAGTGCTTAAAAAATGCCATTTGTAGTATTAATTCTTCCATCCATGAGTCCCCATGTTCTAATTCCAATGAGGCTTTCACTCAGACAAGGCCATCCTTACCTGCTTTTGGGCCATAAGGAAACAAGGGATAACAGAGGACAGTAAGGCAATTGTGCTCTAAAGAAAAACAGATTAGTATTAAATCATGTACTCATTTCTATTTCTGTTAAGGTACTGCCAACAAATCTATGGAGCTTGCTAACACTCATACAAATAATCCATTATCAAGTGGCATATGACCTATCACTCTCTGTAGTTTCTCTTTCCCCAGTAGAGGGGAGCACAGAGGATCATCCTTTAGATCTGGGTTAATGTTGGCTGGAATGCAATTTCTGTTGTGACTCATATAGCAGATAACAATTTTTTGGGGTAGATTATAAGGCATCAACTACCTGACTTAGCCAAACACAAACCAACTTCTTAATAGAGATGTGAATCGTGTCCTCGATCATCTTAACGATCGATTTCGGCTGGGAGGGGGAGGGAATCGTATTGTTGCCGTTTGGGTGTGTAAAGTATCGTGAAAATCGTTAAAATCGTGAGCCGGCACACTAAAACCCCCTAAAAACCCACCCCCGACCCTTTAAATTAAATCCCCCACCCTCCCGAACCCCCCCCAAATGCCTTAAATTACCTGGGGGTCCAGCGGCACACTAAAACACGGCACACTAAAACCCCCTAAAACCCACCCGACCCTTTAAATTAAATCCCCCCCCCCAAATGCCTTAAATTACCTGGGAGTCCGTAGCGGTGGTCCATAGCTTAAATTACCTCCGTAGCGGCGGTCCGTAGCTAAATCGGGGGAAGGGGGAGAGCAGGAAAACCGGCACACTAAGTGTAGTCTTCAGCCGGCGCCATTTTGCAAAATGGCCGCCGCAAAATGGCGGCGGCCATAGACCAAAACGATTCGACACAGGAGGTCGTTCCGGACCCCCGCTGGACTTTTGGCAAGTCTTGTGGGGGTCAGGAGGCCCCCCCAAGCTGACCAAATGTTCCTGGGGGTCCAGCGGGGGTCAAGGAGCGATTTCCTGCTGCGAATCGTTTTCCGTACGGAAAATGGCGCCGGCAGGAGATCGACTGCAGGAGGTCGTTCAGCGAGAGTTCCTGACCCCCGCTGGCCAAAAGTTCCTGGGGGTCCAGCGGGGGTCAAGGAGCGATTTCCTGCCGCAAATCGTTTTCCGTACGGAAAATGGCGCCGGCAGGAGATCGACTGCAGGAGGTCGTTCAGCGCTGAACGACCTCCTGCAGTCAATCTCCTGCCGGCGCCATTTTCCGTACGGAAAACGATTTGCGGCAGGAAATCGCTCCTTGACCCCCGCTGGACCCCCAGGAACTTTTGGCCAGCTTGGGGGGGGCCTCCTGACCCCCACAAGACTTGCCAAAAGTCCAGCGGGGGTCCGGAACGACCTCCTGCGTCAAATCGTTTTGGTCTATGGCCGCCGCCATTTTGCGGCGGCCATTTTGCAAAATGGCGCCGGCTGAAGACTACACTTAGTGTGCCAGTTTTCCTGCTCTCCCCCTTCCCCCAATTTACCTACGGACCGCCGCTACGGAGGTAATTTAAGCTATGGACCGCCGCTATGGACCCCCAGGTAATTTAAGGCATTTGTTACAGTTTTGGCTGCAGTGCAACCGCCTCACCACCAGGGGTCCCTCTACTGCTGGCTCTCCTGACAGGCCCAGGCCATCTCCCCTGTCCACTCTATGTTCTGGGTTGGCCCTTATAACCCTGCCTGACAGTTCCCTCGGTGCTTCGGCATCGAGCTCACCTGGGCTCCCTGCTCTAGCCTTGCGCGGCCTTCGGGCCTTTCCTTGCCTTGCCCTGCGCGGCCTTCGGGCCTTTCCTTGCCTTGCCCTGCGTGGCCTTCGGGCCTTTCCTTGCGCTGCCTTCGGGCCTTCTTCCTCACTTTTCTTACCTGGCCTACGGGCCTTCTGACCTGCCTTGCTCTGCTTACGGTGTGTGGCCTACGGGCCTTCTGACCTGCCTGCTCTGCTTACGGTGTGTGGCCTACGGGCCTTCTGTGTATGTGTGGCCTACGGGCCTTCTGACCTGCCTGCTCTGCTTACGGTGTGTGGCCTACGGGCCTTCTGTGTATGTGTGGCCTACGGGCCTTCTGACATGCCTTGCTCTGCTTACGGTGTGTGGCCTACGGGCCTTCTGTGTGTGTGTGGCCTACGGGCCTTCTGACCTGCCTTGCCCCGACTACGGTGTGTGGCCTACGGGCCTTCTGTGTGTGTGTGTGGCCTACGGGCCTTCTGACCTGCCTGCCCTGCTTACTGTGCCCTGACCCAGTCTGAACCTAGACACTGCTTCCTGCCGCCTGCCCTGACCCAGCTTGATCCTAGACACTGCTTCCTGCCGCCTGCCCTGACCCAGCCTGAACCCAGACACTGCTACTTGCTGCCTGCCCTGACCCAGCCTGGAACCAGACACTGTTTCTAGCTTCCTGTCTCTCTCCACCTGAAGCCACCCTGCTGGGTGGTGTTCACGACTCCTGGCCGGAGCCCAAGCGTAACAGTATGCCGAAGCCACCAAATTTCCAGGTGAAGAGATAGGTACTACCAGTGAGCCAATTTTTTCTTTTTCCTTCTACTCACAGTATGCCTCAGCCTCCAAGTTTTTATGTCTGTGCTTGTTGCCAGACTCTGAATTATCCCAGTTACAAGAACTGTCTTGCCTGTCAACTCTCAGACCAAGAACACTGGGTATGCAGTGGTTGTCATAAGAGGAACGTCTCAGTCTATCAGGAATGTTTAAATTGTTTAAATCCTAAACCAGGTCTGGAATGACCTACCGCCCTAAACCAGGTCTGGAATGACCTACCGCCCAACCTCCGTATGGAATCCTGCCCCTTCAAATTTAGAAAACAGTTAAAAACATGGCTCTTTCATCAAGCCTTCCCAGATTAACATTCTCACCCCCACAGACCCCCGGTAACCCCCTCCCCACCCCCTTTGTATAATTGCATATGTGTATAACGGTATTCTCATTTAATCGTATAACTGCCTCCACCCTTTCGATTCCTGGCTCCATTTGTATATTATGTATATTATTTATAGTATATCTTGTGCTCCTTTGCATTTAATTAACCTGTTACTGTTCCTATCGCCTTCTCCCCTTTCCTATCTTAGTTTGGGGTCTCCCCTCTGACCCCACGTTCTTAGTTTTCCCCCCACCCCACCCCCTGTTATTTGTATTTTCTACCTTTTGTTACAATGTAAACCGATATGATGTGTATTTTAATGTCGGTATAGAAAAGTTGTTAAATAAATAAATAAATAAATAAATAAATAAAACAGGGTGGTGGAAATGCTCCTGTCTTCCGTGTCTGTTACCACCAGGCAAACCCTGCCCCCGTTGTTCTGCTTTAGGATCAGCTGTTCCATTAGAAAAAACAATCAGCTCTCCTAACCGGTATTCTGCTTCTGGCTCCACTAAAACAGACATTTTAGCTGGCAGTTTGTGGATAGAAAAACCCAGGACTTACCTGGCCAAGAAGGCTTCTGTGACACCAGTGCTAGAGCCTCAGGAACAGGTTTCTCTCAAACGGAGAGAGTTGATTAACTCTAGCAGGGCTCTGCTTCCCACAGCTGCTGTTGAGACACTAACGAGCACATTCCCTAGACGTCCTAGAACTGCCTGTGCCTTCTCTAAACTGCTCCTCCAGAAACAAAATAAGGAGCCTCAGAGTTTGGCTCGAGGTATCAAGCCCACAGCAGTGCAACCTGTGTCTTCTATGTGCACTGCTTCTAACCTTGCTGCTCTGCCATCTGAGCCTGTTTCATCACCCCAAGAGGGGGCCGAGCCTGCTGCATCGCCCCAAGAGGGGGCCGAGCCTGCTGCATTGCCCCAAGAGGGGGCCAAGCCTGCTGCATCGCCCCAAGAGGGATCCAAGCCTGCTGCATCACCCCAAGAGGGGGCCGAGCCTGCTACATCACCCCAAGAGGGGGCTAAGCCTGCTGCATCACCCCAAGAGGGGGCCAAGCCTGCTGCATCGCCCCGAGGAGGATCCAAGCCTGCTGCATCGCCCCAAGAGGGGCCGAGCCTGCTGCATCACCCCAAGAGGGGGCCAAGCCTGCTGCATTGCCCCAAGAGGGATCCAAGCCTGCTGCATCGCCCCAAGAGGGGTCCGAGCCTGCTACATCGCCCCAAGAGGGATCCGAGCCTGCTGCATCACCCCAAGAGGGGGCCAAGCCTGCTGCATCACCCCAAGAGGGGGCCAAGCCTGCTGCATCGCCCCGAGGAGGATCCAAGCCTGCTGCATCACCCCAAGAGGGGGCCAAGCCTGCTGCATCGCCCCAAGAGGGGTCCGAGCCTGCTGCATCGCCCCAAGAGGGATCCAAGCCTGCTGCATCGCCCCAAGAGGGGGCCGAGCCTGCTACATCACCCCAAGAGGGGGCCGAGCCTGCTGCATCGCCCCAAGAGGGGGCCAAGCCTGCTTCATCACCCCAAGAGGGATCCAAGCATGCTTCATCGCCCCGAGAGGGGTCCGAGCCTGCTTCATCGCCCCGAGAGAGGTCCGAACCTGCTACAATGCCCGGAGAGGTGTTCCAGCCTGCTGTTTCATCCCGAGAGGGGCCCGAGCATGCTGCATTGCCCCAAGAGGGGGCCAAGCCTGCTTCATCGCCCCAAGAGGGATCCAAGCCTGCTTCATCGCCCCGAGAGGGGTCCGAGCCTGCTTCATCGCCCCGAGAAGTGTCCGAGCCTGCTTCATCGCCCCGAGAGGGGTACGAGCCTGCTTCATCGCCCCGAGAGGGGTCCAAGCCTGCTACAACGCCCGGAGAGGTGTTCGAGCCTGCTACAACGCCTGGAGAGGGGTCCGAGCCTGCTTCATCGCCCCGAGAGGGGTCCGAGCCTGCTACATCGCCCCGAGAGGGGTCCGAGCCTGCTTCATCGCCCGGAGAGGTGTTCGAGCCTGCTTCATCGCCCCGAGAGGGGTCCGAACCTGCTACAATGCCCGGAGAGGTGTTCGAGCCTGCTTCATCGCCCCGAGAGGGGTCCGAGCCTGCTTCATCGCCCCGAGAAGGGTCCGAGCCTGCTTCATCGCCCCGAGAGGGGTCTGAACCTGCTACAACGCCCGGAGAGGTGTTCCAGCCTGCTGTTTCATCCCGAGAGGGGCCCGAGCCTGCTGCACTACCCCGAGACAAGCCTGCTAAACCGGTCCTGCTGCCACCCCCGGAGGGGCTCAAACCGGTACCACTAACAGACTTTCTGACTCAGCCATCTGAGCCTGTTGAATTGCTCCAGCTGTTGCTGCCCTCGGAGGGGTCTGATTTCATTTTTGAGTACCCCCTGCTAAGATGGGACCCAGGAGGAGGGGGAGGCCTTGCGGAGGGGGTACTGTTACAGTTTTGGCTGCAGTGCAACCGCCTCACCACCAGGGCTCCCTCTACTGCTGGCTCTCCTGACAGGCCCAGGCCATCTCCCCTGTCCACTCTATGTTCTGGGTTGGCCCTTATAACCCTGCCTGACAGTTCCCTCGGTGCTTCGGCATCGAGCTCACCTGGGCTCCCTGCTCTAGCCTTGCGCGGCCTTCGGGCCTTTCCTTGCCTTGCCCTGCGCAGCCTTCGGGCCTTTCCTTGCCTTGCAGTGCGCGGCCTTCGGGCCTTTTCTTTCCTTGCCCTGCATGGCCTACGGGCCTTTCCTTGCGCTGCCTTCGGGCCTTCTTCCTTGCTTTTCTTACCTGGCCTACGGGCCTTCTGACCTGCCTTGCTCTGCTTACGGTGTGTGGCCTACGGGCCTTCTGACCTGCCTGCTCTGCTTACGGTGTGTGGCCTACGGGCCTTCTGTGTATGTGTGGCCTACGGGCCTTCTGACCTGCCTGCTCTGCTTACGGTGTGTGGCCTACGGGCCTTCTGTGTGTGTGTGGCCTACGGGCCTTCTGATCTGCCTTGCCCCGACTACGGTGTGTGGCCTACGGGCCTTCTGTGTGTGTGTGTGGCCTACGGGCCTTCTGACCTGCCTGCCCTGCTTACTGTGCCCTGACCCAGCCTGAACCTAGACACTGCTTCCTGCCGCCTGCCCTGACCCAGCCTGATCCTAGACACTGCTTCCTGCCGCCTGCCCTGACCCAGCCTGAACCCAGACACTGCTACTTGCTGCCTGCCCTGACCCAGCCTGGAACCAGACACTGTTTCTAGCTTCCTGTCTCTCTCCACCTGGAGCCACCCTGCTGGGTGGTGTTCACGACTCCTGACCGGAGCCCAAGCGTAACAGCATTTGGGAAGGGGATTTAATTTAAAGGGTCGGGGTGGGTTTTAGGGGGTTTTAGTGTGCCGTGTTTTAGTGTGCCGCTGGACCCCCAGGTAAGTTAAGGCATTTGGGGGGGGGGGGGTTCGGGAGGGTGGGGGATTTAATTTAAAGGGTCGGGGGTGGGTTTTAGGGTGTTTTAGTGTGCCGGTTTTCCTGCCCTCCCCTTTCCCCCGATTTACAATTTTTTGACGATAAATCGGGGGAATTGGTATTGTATCGTGGCCCTAACGATTTTTGACAATTTAAAATATATCTCACGATATTTTAAATCGTCAAAAAATGATTCACATCCCTACTTCTTAACAGTCCAAATGTATGCTGAATGGCTGGGAGATTTGATATACTATATATGCTTTATTAAACTTCATCTGCTGGGCTATTTGGATGAGCTACAGCAGTGCCGATCCACTCAACATTCATAC
This sequence comes from Rhinatrema bivittatum, assembly GCF_901001135.1. Lineage (NCBI taxonomy): Eukaryota > Metazoa > Chordata > Amphibia > Gymnophiona > Rhinatrematidae > Rhinatrema > Rhinatrema bivittatum. The sequence continues at coordinate 150,646,144 of NC_042619.1, forward strand.
CCTTCATCATTTGGTAAAAGTAAACAATTTATTCGTCAAGCTGCCTCTAATCCTTCTCCAGTCCTTTTCTAAGGAGATACATGGCAGGTTTTCCCAAAACTGGTCCTCAAGAACATCTACAGGTCTGAATTTCAGTCTATCAACAATTGGTATATGTGCATATAATGATTATACATTTGTATTTGGTCTAAGAACCTAATTTGCATCTTTTGGTTACTCTGAAAACAGACACATTGAGAACTCATAAAGTCCAGATTTGGGATCCATTATTATAAATGATAATGAAAAAAATAAAGATCAGAAAGGAAATAATGTATTCTGCAACTGAGAACAGATCCAGTGTTTTCATCTGTCAAGCCGATACCACTCTACATGAAACTGCAGATATCCACAGCAGTCTTGCATTCACATGACTATGCATATTAACACTACTTCCCAAACATCTCAGTAAACATCTTCAGTGATCCCTGTGGAATTATTCTAAATAAATTAAGCACATATTCATTATGGTTTAATTTATGAATTTTCTATATTAAAATCATTTTCAATTCAATCCAGTTTATTTTAGTTATCTGCTCAGGTATTTCAGTTACATGCACAAAGGCTGCATGAAATGTGACCTTCCTAACTAAATACTGCTACTTAGATAATTATTAGAAATATCATCTACCATTTTCCTCAAACATTGCAGGATCAATTCACAGCCTAGCTTTTCTCAATGTGTTACTCCAGACCTAAGACCAGCATTAACCTGCCTGTGTCATCAGCCCTAAGGAGTTGCCAAACAATATGCAAGTGAAAGACACAGTGGCTGCACAAAGCAATAAATATTGGCGAATATTGGCCGTTTACCATGTTTTTCAAGGAAAAGCTTTTTGTGTAAAAAATATTTTACATGTTGATGCATGAAAAGTTAAATTGCTTTTTGATTTGACAAGTTTGGAATTCCATTAACCAGCCAAACAAGATATACTAAAGACAGGTGCACAGGTTAGCTTCGTCAGTTGCCAAAGGCAGTGCAGTATACAGTTTAAGACTTCATAATATCCATTTAATTTAGGGGACAAGAAAGCAATAATTATTTTACAGCCTTTGAGAAAGATTTTTAGAAGGATTAGAAATTGTCTCAGGTTGCAATTTTTCATATTATAATTTTATTTTAGGGGAAAACATTTTCTTCATTTAAAAGAGAATGGATTTAAAAATGAACTACTGCCCAGTGACTTTTGTTTGACTTTATAGAGGAAAATCCATTGCTCTCTATTGCAGCAATTTGAAAAACAGGTTCCAACAAAAATACTTTCATTTAAAGCATTTATTTCAGTTCTCTTTGACTTATTAAACGTGTTTGCTTTAGAACAGTGGTTCCCAATCCTGCCCTGGAGACCCCCGAGCCAGTCAGGTTTTCAGGATATCCACAATGAAGATGCATGAGAGAAATTTGCGTGCACTGCCTCCATAACATGCACATTTTCTCTCATGTATATTCATTGTGGATATCCTGAAAACTCGACTGGCTCGGGGGTCCCCAGGACAGAGTTGGGAACCACTGCTTTAGAACAATATCAGGGCCCATTGACAAGTCACTGCAGGGAAGGTTGTCCAATTACTGCCTAACATTTATTTAATGCTATTAGGCATACACAATGCTGTATAGATACACATAAGGACCATCCATGCTTAATGGAGTTGACAATCTAATTAAAAAACATAAACAAGACAAATTTTGTAGCAATCACTTAATTATAGTAAGAATCAGGGTTTTTAGCTTTAAATACAAACTGGGGGGTAGATTTTAAAAAGGTGCGCATGGGCATACATGTGCGCGCACTACTCGGCACATGCACATGTACCCTGATTTTATAACTTGCGCGTGCAGACGCTTGCAAGTTATAAAATCAGGGGTCGTCGCACAAGGGTGTTCACAATTGTGCACCTTGCGCGCACCAAGCCACACTGCCTTCCCCCGTTCCCTCCCCCCAACCTGACCTTCCCACCCCTTCCCCTAACCTTTCCTCCCCCTAGCCCAAAAAAATGTATTTTACCCTTTGCGCCTGCCTCCGGGCAGGAGCAAGTTGTGCGGGCCGGCACGCGATCCTTCGACACAGCGGCAATAGATTTTCCATCTTGTTTTGCAAATATAGATGATGAGAAGAAACCACATCTATGAATTTCTGCAAAACTGTCTCCTTGGTTTCCCAAGAATCAGCTCTAGAAGAAATTTCAAGTAATTGAGAATGTGAAGCTTGAACTGAATTAGAAAGATCTTGCTGTATTGTATACAGTTTTGATCATTGCATCTCAATAAAGATAAAGCAGAATTAGAAAAGTATAGGCAAGGGCATGAAAAATGATAATGGGGATGGAATAGCTCCTTTGTAAAGAAAGACTAAACAAGTTAGGGTTCTCAGCTTCACTGAGAGGGGATATGATAAAAGTTTATAAAATCACAAGTGAGGTAGAACCAGGTTTATAGGGACGATTATTTACCCTCTCAAATAGTACTAAGGCTAGGGGACACTCCATGAAACTAATAATAACATAAGACTTACCATACTGGGTCAGACTATAAGGTCAATCAAGCCCAGTATCCTGTTTCCAACAGTGGCAGATCCAGGGGACTAAATATATTCCAAGCTGCTTATCCCTGGCATAAGCAGTGGATTTCTGCAGCTCCTTCAGGAACTTGTCCAAACCTTTTTTAAATGCAGCTATATTAGTAGCTTTCACCACTTCATCTGGCAATGAATTCCAGAGCTTAATTATGTGTTGAGTAAAAAAAATATATTTTCTTTTATTAGTTTTAAATGTATCACCTAGTAGGTTACAGATTTAAAACAAATCTGAGAACACATTTTTTTCTCTCAATGCTCAACCATGTTGTGGAATTTGTTGCTGGAAGATATGATCAAGGCATATTGCAAAGCTGGGTTTAAAAGGCATTTAGACAATTTCCTGCAGGAAATGTCTATAAATAAATATCAAGCAATAAAGGCACCAAAAATGACACTTCAAAGAAAAGTTTTTGGCACGCAGACAAAACCAATCTGTAAATACAAAATATTGTTGAAAAGAGTAAGATCCGCATCTGCAAGCCTGCCGACGTGTTCAACAAATTGAACCGTCCGGTCTTTTCTTCATTTGCGGATCTTACCCGGCCAAAAACAGCCTGATGTAACTCTTGTGGCTACAAAGCCTGTAGAAATTTGTTAAATGATTTGCTTTATAAAGGATTAATAGCGCAATGTCCCATAACTGTATGTAAACAAATCCCGACAGCGGCCGGTGTTTCACTGCAATATCTGCAGCTTCTTCAGGGGTCAAAAATCCTCTTCTATTCGGACGCCTGGTCTCTCGACGGTGTATTCTCAAAAGCGGGACAGGATTTGTTTACATACATCATCTATATTTGCAAAACAAGTGGCTAGTGGCATTGATTGTTTTTGGTAAAAAACAGTTTGGCCAGTTGGGGCACTGTTGGGAGGCCAGGTAGAGCCACAAAATGTGCCATCTTAGAGAAGCGATCAACAGTGACCCATATGGTGTTCTTCCCATATCCACTATTAAAAATCAGTGGCGATATAGGTCCAAGGTTTGCTCAGGACAGGAAGTGGCTGCAAGAGCCTCCAGGGCTTCCCAGCTGGAGGCTTATGATGAGCGCATGTAGGACAGGATCTGATGTAGGCTTGGGTGTCCTTTCAAATAGTAGGCCACCAATAGTAGCGTAGAAGGGTAGAAAGAGTCCTGGACTGACCCGGGTGTCCAGAGGTCAGAGAGACGTGGGCCCACTGCAGCACCTTCTGTCATTGTGGGCAAGGAACCACAGTCTTCCCTGGAAGCATTGGATAGGTGGCTGATAGAATGACCCTAGCAGATTCTATGATGTGCCGTGGTGAATCAGATACATCCTCGGTGATGAATGACCATGAGAGGGCATCAGCGTAACCATTTTTATTGCCAGGATGGTAACATAATATGAAATTGAATTGTGTGAAGAAGAGGGACCAGCGGGCCTGGCGGTGGTTTAGATGCTGGTCCTGATGTAGATACTCCAAATTTTTATGGTCCATATATATGGTAATCTGGTGCTGAGCCCCTTCAAGCCAGGGTCGCCATTCCTCAAACACCAACTTGATGGCCAGCATTTCTTTATCCCTGATGGCATAATTGCATTCCGCTAGCGAAAATCATCAAGAAAAGAAAGAACAGGGATGCAGCATATGAGTAATGGAGTACTGACTTAATATGACTCTAACGCCAACATCGGAGGCATCGACCTCAACCACAATGGGCGCATAGGATCCGGATGACAGAGACAGGGTTCCTTAAGGAAGGCGGCCTTGAGATCCTGAAAAGCTGTCATAGCTTCGGGTGTCCATTGAGAGGGATTGGCCTCCTTATGAGTCATGGCTGTGAGTGGTGCAGTCAGAGTGAAATAATGGTGGATAAAAGAGCGATAGTAATTGGCGAAGCCAAGGAATCTCTGGAGGGCCAATCACGGATGCTCTTCAATTTCTGAGAATCCATATGAAACCCCTGGCTAGATACCACATAGCCCAGGAAAGGGACGGTCTCCTGTTTGAATGAACACTTTTCAAGCTTGGCGAATAGCTGATTCTCCCGCTGCCACTGTAGAACTCGAGAAACGTCCCGGTGATGGCTTTCAAGGTCTTGTGAAAAGACTAGTATATCATCAAGATATACGACTACACACTGGTATATCATATCTCTGAAGATCTTGTTCATCAAGTTTTGAAATACCGCGGGTGCATTGCACAACCCAAACGGCATTACGAGGTATTTGAAATGTCTGTCACGGATGTTAAAGGTGGTTTTCGACTCATCGCCCTCGCGGATCCGGACCAAGTTATAGATCCCGCGGAGGTCTAACTTTGAGATCTTTGCTCCTTGAAGTCTGTTGAAGAGCTCAGAGATAAGTGGCAGCGGATAGCGATCCTTGAGGGTCATTTCATTTAGGCCATAGTAGTTGATGCAAGGGCACAGGGAGCCATCTTGTTTTCCCTATGAAGAAGAACCCTGCACCTGCAGGGGACTTGGAGGGCCAAATGAATCCCTTGGCCAGGTTTTCTCGAATGTATTCTGACAAGGCTTTGGTCTCCGTCCGTGAGAGAGGATAGGTTCTGCCCCGTGGGGGCTCTGTATTAGGTAGTAAGTTGATCGCACAGTGATATGAGTGATGTGGAGGTAACGTGTTTGCGGCCTTCTTAGAGAACACATTGGAGATGGATGCATATTGTGGTGAAAGGCCAGAAAGAGCGGTTGTTGTTGCTAAACAAGGGAATGGCGAAATGGATTCCAGACAATTCTTATGACAAGCAGGACCCCAACGAGAGAGCTGTAGGGTGTCTCAGTCGAAGTGTGGGGTTGCTGCTGAAGCCAGGGTAGTCCCAATACTACAGGATGGATGGCCATGTCTAAGATGTGGAACAAGATGGTCTCCACATGCAAGGTTCCGGTGCGTAGCTGGATGGGAGCTGTAGTGTGGACAATTTCACCAGGAAGAGGTTCCACATGAATCGAGGAAAGAAGTAGGGGTACCAGAGACTGGATGGTAGGGATCCGTAGGTGTTCCGTGAGCTGCTTTAGAATGAAGTTCCCACTGGCCCCGGAGTCTACCAGTGCCAAGGTGTGGAAATCTTGATTGTCCATCTTTATTGATACAGGAACGGTCAGTGGAGGAGATGGCGAGGTTAGGCCTAGGACAAGTCCTCCATCAGATCCTAGGCCAGGAAGTTTCCTGGACAGACCAGACATGAGATGATAGCATGGCCCAGCTGGCCGCAGTACAAGCAGAGGCCAGACCGCTGTCGACATTGACGTTCTTTAGGTGAAAGTCTACTCCTCCTCTGCTGGATTCTGTGGTGGGTTCGGTCTAGGAGAAGACAAATGTCTGACTTGGGATGGTCCTGGTGAAGCCTTCCAGGATGTTCTGGACTCTAGAGAGCATTCTTGTAGTCGACGGCTGATGCACCTAGTAAGGTCAATCAGATAGTCTAAGGAGGAGGGCAATTCACGAGCCACCAGCTCATCCTTAATCCGAAGACTCAGCCCTTCGAGGAATATGGACATAAGCAGTCGGCATCCCAATGTAATTCCATGCAAGGGTGCGGAATTCAATAACTTAGGGGGTCATTTATCAAAATGCGATAAGGCGTTTTTGCATGCGTTAAGGGCTTATCGCATGCAAAAAGCCCCATTAACGCATGCGATCGCACCATATCATATGGTGCAATGCAAATTCAGGAAATAGGAGGAGCTGGGTTAGCCTGTCTGTGAAGAGGTATCGCACAGCCATAATGCCAATTTTAACTACACTTCTTGAATTGTGTTAGCTGCTGTGAGGTAAGGTTTCATTGCTCTTTGTGATGTCTCCCGTAAGGCCTATTTCAGGTGAATTGAAGGGTCCAGAGCCTGGGGGGGTGGGGGGGGGGGGAGAGAGTCTGGCCATGATGTCATGGCCCATTGGTAGGTATTTATATTCCTATGGTAGGCCCACCTAGTAACTCGCGATGGGGATTAGGTAAGAGTGTAGGGGGTTAGGGGCCACTTTGACATTGTACATGATACCTATGAACAGAACAGTGGTCTCATGAAGATTTGATGAACTTTGGAGTGAGGAAACTCACTCCAAGATGAGACTTGGGCAAGGTTCTCTCAACCTAGCTTGATGGACTCTCTACCTGGGTAACATCAAGAAAATCCCGATTATTCCTTATTTTGCAGTATGCGAGGTACTAATATAAAACCTTACAAAATAAGGAATAATCGGGATTTTCTTGATCAAGATAAGCTCTCAAATGTTTACTCTGTATTGAAGACTACAGCTGCATGAGGTGGTGTTAGTTGATATTCTGAAGTTTGAGTACGTTTGGAGGTTCCTGGCATACCGAGTTTTTTCTTAAGGTGTTGGTTTAAAGGGTACAACAGCGCTCGGCAGTTCATATGGAGAGTCGCGTGGGAGTTTGCGTCAGATGTTTTAAGAGGGTTGAAGAACTGATGTAACAGTGCATACCTGGATTTGGGAATATTTCTACTAAAATAAGGGGAGCCTTATGGCCATAGTGAATCTGGGATGCTTTTTCTGACCCACTCCTTTTTGTTCAGCAATAATACAATCGTGAGAAGGGAGTGATAATTTCATATTGGTGTCTGGTCTTTTCGAGTTAATTCCCCTGAAGAAGCCTGGTTGGCGAAACAAGGCCCTTGTTGGGACACAAGAAACAACTATCTGAGTGGGACACACCACCGAGGAAGAATTTAGAATTATTTGTTTGTATAATTGAAAGTGTCATATAAAGACTAAGTTTAACGATTTAGTCTGTGCAGTGTAATAGCTCAAAAGTAATAGTGAGGACACTTAGTATAAAAGTCTGAGTTTACAGTGGTGTTTCCCATTACAAAAAACCAACAGTAGTGTTTAAAAAAAACTCTTGTTTGTGTTATTCCGGAAATCAAGGGATAGATTGAGGTTAGAGGTAGTATAGAGTTGAGGGCAATATCAGTGGGGTTTAAGACTATAAGTTTGTGAACTTTGACAGTAAGGTGCAAATTGAGCAGTAAACAATATATTCTCATTACATGCACATTTGTTTTATGAAAAAAATGTAGAATTGATACTAAGTTACATGTTCAATAAAGTAATATAATTTTAAATTGAATAATGGAGTTTTCTGGATCAGTTAAATAAGAAGCAGTCGTGCTTTCCTTTTTTCCCCAAAATTTTTGGTTTTGGGTTTTTTTTGTATATATATATATATATATATATGTATGTGTGTGTGTGTGTGCCTGTACATAAATATAAAATATTCTGATATACAAGAATGATATGCTGTCTTCTGAAAAGCATGTGAATGATCAATGTAAATCACAACTTGCTACCCTAATGTAATTTTTCTGAATGTATACTGTGCCCCACTTAGAAGGTTAGACAGAATCGGTAATAAATATTATTAAATAAATAAATTATTGTTGTCTCCTAATACAGTAGTTCTCATGCATAATAAATTAGGCAAGGATCAAAATCAAAGCTAATCCAAAATAATTCAGTATGTCAAATAGCCAACAAATAAAGTTATCTAATATTTCCTTTCTGACAGACATGTGAAAAATAGTTAAATCTTAACATTTTTATCTTGCACTCACATTAACAAGTTGAACTGTTAGAATGTGAAGAGAATATTTCATGCATGGGACAACACTTCTGTACAAGACTAATAGTAATGTAATATTCACATAAGATGTAATCAGACTTAGGGACCCAACATGATTTATGGAAAACTACAGTAGCCAAAGTGATCCAATTTCTGAAGATTAATAATGTGTTATGCAAAAAGGGTTTGATAGACATTTTTAATGAAGTCTAGCTCTATTTTGTATTTCATCCTTACACTTTTTTGTACACAAACAATAGTTAGAAACAACTCAATTGTTTTCATCTGTCTGGGAATTGTACTACACCCACAGTTATAGTTTCTTTTCTTAAAAGTTGATAGATCAGTGGGGGCGCTAGTGAGCCAAGAACAAAATAATAGTATGAGGAAAACTGCTCTCTAAGGAAAAATGATAAAACAGTGATTTTCATTCAGTTTATTCTACCTTTTATATCATTATCTAACCTGTACAATTTCAGAGAGGGCTTCAAACAATTCTGGAATGAAAGAAGCAACTCATACAACAAAGCTCTGCAAGAAAAGCTGCAAACAATCTCCTTCTCCGCAACAAATGAGTCTGGTTAAAGAAGTAGGGGTATTTGTTACAAGATCATGAAAGAGCTGCAGACAGTAAACGACTTGCTAAAGGAAAACAATGATATGACAAGAGAAGTAAAATCAGTAGTTTTGCATGTTGAAAGCTATTTACTTTTCAAAATTGATTAGCTGACTGGAGCAGTAATATGGGCAACCAGGACATCATTCGCTCACATCCGCCCTTTTACAAATCAATGATAACACAGACCACAGTTTGGGTTAACAGGGCTGCAGCTTTAATAAACGCCAGGGAGGCCCGAGCCTCGCAAATAACATTCACAATTTTAAAACAACAAAATCCCCTAACCATCCGCCGCTTCCCCAGCAAGACGGTCAGCACCAGCCACACGGCTCATCCTTCCAACCCTTTCACCGAGTTCAGACCCCCGCCACCTCCGAGAAAGGAGCCAACCCGGTGGACCCCCACCACTAACCAGCAAGGAGCCAGGCCAGTGGACCCCCGCCACCTTCCAGCAAGGAGCCCATACCCGACAACTGCCCCAGTTGTCAACCATTACAAAATTTTAGCAGGAAACCCTCTTAACAGATAACAAATATAAGCTGCAGTGGCTCCGGCCATCCGCCATAGACACGAGTATAAAATATCCCGTGACCCCCAAGGATGTGGCCCTAGCTACAGAGGAAACATTTCCTCCAAAGCCTCCTGAATTGAATTGAGGAAAAGATCCATACAGATAAACGACAGATGAATTCCATCCTTGCTGAACAGCCCCGTGACCATCCCCCCTGATCACTCATACCAGATATGACGGCCCCCCAACAGCCCCAGCCATGAGCCAATTTGCTGGTTAGCCTTGGCCCTACTCCGGCACCAGATCACCCTCTCCGGGAACGAAAGATTATGGATCAACCAGTACTTACCCACCTCCCTTTTTGGGACAACCGCCAACGGGGACAGCACCAAATCCGGAAATGGAGGAGACTCGAAAGGACCGGCAATTTGACCCAAGTCAATCTCGGCCTGCAACTTGTCGCCCACTACCCTAAGTAACCGTTTAACCGATGGACAATTTACCCCACCCCCCGCCGGACCCCGCCCCGAACATGGGATAGGAAAACCTTCAGTAAAACCCTTCGTCAGCAGAGAAGCTGCCCCTCCCACTGGGTAACTCCGCAACCATGTAAGCATCGCTACTATCCTGATGGGAGTCGCTGCCCTACTGACAACCTCACTTACCTGGACCTTTGGGACCGGGAGTGGAACTGGGTCCATTGCCCTGCCACTTGACACACCGACAGGCGAGGTGTCCCGCTCCACAAGTGGCACACGAATGCCGAAACTTGCAGACCGGGAAGATACACGTGGATCTATTGAACCGCTAACATACATCACTAATCCCTGGCCCTGACTTGCCCGCGCCACTCGCGGGGAATCCCTGTCGAAAAGGCCGAGTAAGACTGGCACCCTGAGATGCCCCGTACCCGAAACCACTCACAGACACTCTGGAGGTCAAGTGCGTCAACCAAAGTCCCATGTCCTGAATACCCCAGGAGATGAACTTGTTTTCTTCCATGCAGTCCCAAAAACGCTCGTCATAGTTCAACCACGAACAACCCTCATACGTCTTGCTCGCCGCCAGTATTGCATCCGGAAACGCTAACAAGGGACCGTATTGCATCGGGACCTGATGCCCGATGACACTGGCTAAACGCAAAAAGGACAGCATCCAATTATGAACGTTCCAGGCCACCTTCTTCTGAGTTCCCGGGAACCGATCACTTTTCCTGCGCTTCTTCTTCTCCCGTCTCTTCCCACGGTGACCCTCCAACAGTTGGAAGACATCGATGAATTCCCTGCAATGAATCTTCTTGCAAAGGGATCTCAGCATCTCCTCCCAAAATTCAGAAAAAGCAACCAATGCCAGGGTACCTCTATCGGCCTCCTTGACCTTGGAACCCGCTACTGACGACGCCACCGAGTCAGACGAAGTCGAAGATGAAGAAGACTATGATGAAGAAGACTCTGACGAACTGGACCGCGCCCGCTTCTTCTTAGACTTTGACTTCTTGGTCACTGCTGTCTTGGCCTTGATGGTCGAGGCATCCTTGCCCCCCACTGCCCTGACAACCCCGACCGGCACCTCCCCTGTGTCAGCTCCCCCCTCGTCCCCCAGCAAGTCAGGCACTCCCAACTACTGCCTTGCGCCGTCCCTAGGAAAAAAGACAAACTCACCCTGTGGAGGCCTCTCCACCGCTGCCAAGCCTGGGACCTCCACTTGAGCCGCCGGCGCCTGCCGCTCCACCATGGCTGCCACATTCTTCCACTCCTCATGACGTGATGAGCTTGGCTCCTCCCAGGCCCCCGATGCCGCTACCTGCAGAGAGACAAAAGCAGGCGTAGAAGGAGGCACCATCCCCAGAGATAGGCCCCGCCCCCGGCCTCCCCCGTACCCGGAGCTACCATCGATCCCCAAACCCAATCTCCCCTATCAGGCCAATCCCCCGCAGCAGGACCCCCCTCCTCCTGCTCGCAGCTCTCCAGGCCGAGAGGCCCCCCCCGGGAATGAACCCATAACAGGGGCCCTGCCCAAATTAGGAGACCTTCCCGGAGCAGAGAGGGCTAGACCATCCCCCGGCGCAACCCACGAAGGCGGTGCGCCTCCCCCCCCCCAGAGGACCTCCCGTGCTCCGAAGCAAAGGCCTCGTGTGCCACCGATTGCTTCTCCTCCCACCACAAAGCCGGGGACCGGCTGCCCAGGCCCAACCAAGCAACCCACTGCCCGCTAACACCGGACCACCCCATCTCGCCTGGGCACCGCGAAGGATCAGCCCCAGACCACCCTTGCTGGAGCTCCTGACTCCTCCACCCCAGCGATGGCGCCACTGGGAGCGGCACCTCTGGGCCCGATCGTACCCCAAAGCTAGCTGTCGTGAAACCTGGGGGCCCAGCCGAATCCCCCCTGAGGGCCAGAGCAACACCCCCCACCCCCCAGCTGACCACCTCGCCTGCACACACAGCAGCCCCATGTCCTATTCCCCCGCCCCCATCTGGACCATGCTCAGACGCCCCCCCCCCCCCCTACCCCTCCCCCCCACCACTGCACGCATGCGACTGAGAGCAAGATACCCTCGGGACCCTCCCCCTCCCCGCACCACATGTAGGGATATCTGGACCCAGCGCCTCCTGCCCTGCAGTCCTCCTGCCGTTGCCTGAAGAGGTCATCACCGCAGAGGGCACGGACTGTTCTCTGTCACCACTACGAACAACAACAGCACCGGCTGCACTCATCCACTTGGCCTCACTCTCCATTGCTCTCTGCACCAGGACCAGCTCCGCTCCTGCTGCCTCCACAGCTTACCCGGGCACACAGGCTGCTTCTTCAGACTCCATCCGGGCCCAAGACGAACCCCCTCTATCCGACCTCCGTGCCACTGCCGCCCGGACACCCGAACTCCTCAGCCAGTTCAACCATCTCCTGCAGCTTCCGAACGCCACTGCTCCCCCGCCGCATCTCAAATCCGAACGGAACTGGCAGGCAACAGTTCAGGCCACACCCCGTTGCCCCTCCCCGCGCGCAAACGACCGGACAAGCGACCAGCCAGTTGCCCAGACGTGACCAAGCGACTGAGCCGGCCATGCGCTGCGTCTAAGCCCCCTCCTACCTGCTACTGACCTTGTGCTAGCTGGCCTATCATGGCCAGCCAGCACCATAGCAGCTCCCTAGAACTGCCCAATTCCGGGCCACCTAGCCCGGAGCCTACCCACTCCCCCTCCACTCATCGCCTCCGAACCCCCCCCTCCCCTTGACCTGACTCTGCCCTTCCTAATCTGAAACTGACCCTCCAGCCTAACCCCCCTCAGCCAACCGCCGCAGACCCGGGCCTGCTCCCCGAGCGTGCCTGGGCCCATATTACCGTGGCCGACCGGACGCTAGGTCCAGTCGACCTTCCAAGAATCTCTCTGGTAAAGGATATGTGATATTGCTAGAGACTAAGCTGAAATCACTACTTCTATTTAAAAAATAGCCTGCAAAATGTGAATAACTGAAATATCTGCAACAAACTCAGAATTTCTGAAGGGTCAGAAGTGAAAAATCCAGTAAAGTTTGAGAAGTCCCTACTACCTAAGCTTACATACAATTGGCTAAAGACTTTGGAACTGAAAGGCACATAGGGTGCCTTCCCATAGAGTAACTTGAATGAAATATTGACAAACTTTTCTGTGTCTTGTGCAGTGAGACCTGCAGGTTTTGAAAATATTGAATAAAGGCAGAGTCAGGCCTCCTATTCAGTACAAGCACAAAAAAATAATGATTGTGACTTCTCAATAAAATAGCAGCACTTTGCAAGAAACAATTTTTAGCTCTGATGGAACAACTAAACATATCAGAACGTGCTTTAGGGCTTATATTATGCAGCTCAGATACATATGATGATTAACAATCATGCCAAAGGAGTAAGGGAGGCAGCACTACCACAGCACAAAAATGAAGAAGCAAAGTAGCAGAAATTATAACAGGAAATAGTTAAAGGTGATTTGCTGGCTATACACATGCATATTGTTGCTTGCACGTGGCCCACATACGCATGAATGGGGACATTTATTACACGAGCTACACTTTTAAAATCTACCTTTTCGGTTTTAAGTTATCGAGATAATTTTCCATTTAGATGGAGAACTTGTGAATTATACATCTTAATGGCTTTGAATATTGGCCTCTTAGTCTTTAGATTATGTTGAATGGTAAAATTATGAAATGTAAGGGTCTTAAAGAAAAAGATGATCACTGACAGCTCTGCAAAGTTTTCAATGTCTTCAGTTTTGGCACTGCATACTAACAATGGATGTAAAATTATCCTTATTGAAAGATGAAGCAGAATACATACCAATTTGTCTTAAAATAAAGTCAACTTCTAAAATGGTATCAATCTTTTATCAGTATAATTGTACGGTCTGCAGGGGGGCATTATTAGAAGTGCCCTCATTAAGTAATGTTCAGCCACATGAGACAATGAGGCATTCGATTCCAGTCAATGGGCCTAAATTATGGAATGCTTTTACTGAGGATATTTGGGCCTTGATGATTTTAAGGTTTTCTGTAAAAAGCTATTTTATTTAGGGATGCATTTCAGTAGCTGAAGCAAAATAATGATTTCAGATGTGGAATTATTGTATAGTAGCCAATATGTTCAAAAACCTTTGTTTGCAATGGCAATTTGAAGGCAATGAATTACATATGTGTTTTCAGAATTTATCTGTGAGTTTTATGTGTTTTAAAATTTTTAGTAATTTGTTTTATTCTGGAATATGCTTAGCATGATAGAGTCATTATAGGAGGAATAAAAATGTTTTAAATAAATAAATATTTAAACAAGAAGATAATTATCTATAAAAGTATGAAGAACTTATGGAAACAAAGATTTTATTTCTTTGCTTGATCTCAAATTGTCATAATTTTGGGGCAAATTATTAAGGGGGTCATTTTCAAAGCTATTTATATGCATAAAACATGGGTTTATGCACATAAATGCCTTGCTATAAAATTGCATGGGGTTAAGTGAATGAAAGTATACATGTAACCCCATTTTGCTCATACTTTTATGAGCACAAAAACTAGGCATTCTGGGTGGCAGAGTTAGGATTTACATACCTACTTTTGATTTTAAAAAGCATGGACATAAATTAACCCGTGAAGTTTATGCCTTACAAAGAGTGGTTGTAACTTTGCACAAGTTAGTTTGTATCCATTGTTAAGGCTAATTTTCAAAAAGAACTTATACTCATACATTCTCTTTGAAAATTAGGGAAACTTATGGATTTTGGCAAAGCATAAGATACGTGGGTTATTAAAACATTACCTTCACTAGATCAGTGGATTTTCAAATTCATTTACCCAAGGGTGATGGAAGTGTCCCAGCCCCATTAGAAATAAAACCAGAAAAGACGCCAATCTATCACTCTTCCCAAGTTTTAAGACATAAACAGGAGTCAAGCTGGGGGAAGGGAAGCAAAAACAGGGAAGTAGGAGAAAAAAAATGACCAATATGGGTACCTCCCTCAAGGAGCAGTGGGCCCATGTGGAGAACCTGGTGGGAAGCCAGGACAGGTTCTAAAGGAGGGACTGCCTTCAGATTTCCAGACACTATCCGTATACATTAGTCTTTCACTCCAAATGCATGACTCTGTACTTCTTGGTATTGATTCTTAGCTGCCAAAACTTTGGCTACTCTTCAAGCTTCCTTAAATCACTTTTCATTCTTTCTAATCCTTCAGTATGCCCATTGTTGCAGATCTTAGTGTCAGCCTTCTATCCCCTCTACAATGTCACTCAGGAAGATATTGAACAGAACCAGTCCCAAAACCAGTCCTTAAGGCACTCTACTAGTACTTAACATTGTTCTTTCTTCAGAGTAAGTTCCATTTACCATTACACATTGTTGCCAGTCAGTCAACCAATTTGTAATCCATTCCACCAATTGAGCACCCAATCCCAGACTTCTCATTTTATTCATCAGTCTCCTATGTGAGACACCACCAAAACAATCTCAGAAATACATCATAAACACAGGTTAAGGCTATATTTAACAATACTCTCCATGAAACGAAGAGCCAATATTTAACAGTTCTCATGCACAAAACCCAACACAAGCCATGTGTTACATTTGCTGCCCACAGGATGACCCCGCGAGTGGCTTTTCTCACCGCAACACCTCCAGCCCGATGGTGCCGGTCTCCATAGCTGGGAAATGCTGCCAAAACATGGCAGATTCTGTCACTCTTTTGATACTGTTCATTGAGCGTATGAGAAATTCTACTCCAGTTAAAAAGCCTGTGGCAGGAAAAGCCCCTGAATGATGTCACTGCTGGTTTCTCTATAAAAGGGATCGTCAGACACCTTAGCCTTGCCTCAGCAAGGTTGCTTGCTTCTCACCTTGTCCTGGTTCTAGTCTTCAGTCCTTTTAGCCAGCAGCCTGCCACAGTATTCAGTTCTCCTCCAAGTTTTCAGCCTGCTTCAGCTTCAGCCTTGTTCCATGTCTGTCTTCAGTCTTCAGCTTTAGCTTCATAATTGCTCCACATCTGTCTTCAGCTTCAGTCTCAGTCCTGTTCCACATCTGCCTTTCGTCTTGCTTCAGTCTCATCCCTGCTCCCCATCCATCTCTAGCTTCAGCCTCAGCCTTGCTCCATGTCCATCTCCAACTGCAGCCTGATCCTTCAGACTTGACTGTCCCTCACCTGGTCTGGCTCTTCAGATCTGACCATCACCACAACGTTTTGGACTTTATGATAGCCTGGCTCATGCTAAGACTCCTTCATCCACTATCAGCACAAACCTTTAACCTTAGGATTCTACCCTCAAGGTTTTATCAATTGTGCCATGGCAAGAAGGGGTCACCCTCCCTTCATTCTTCAACACTATGATTCACCTAATGACTGTATCACAGGAGATAACAAAGCAGACTTAATTCCATTAGTGAACGTGCATCCATCTGAAAAAAATATAAAATACCTGTTAACATTTGAAAAAATAATTATCTATCATGTCAGCAAGATATTACACACATTCTAATTACTTTCATAATGATGAATTTATAAACCTAATAGGTCTAATATCAGTCTATTTCACTACACAAGCTCAGTAGTAGTGTCTTAAAGTAAAAATATACAACAAATCATTCTTAATATACTGGCATTCAAATCCTTCAAAGCTAACATATGGGATCTCTTAATCATACCACCTACCATTTCAATCATCTCAAATGTAATCATGAAAACCCCATGATGATTAGTGCCTAGTGGAAGCTTGAAACTAGAGCAACAACCCTTAAAAAAAATGCTGCAAAAGAACCCCAAATCATAACAATAGAAAAATTTAATCCCAGCATATAACCTAGAAAAAAACTCATTTTCTGAAAGCATCAATGTATAAACAAACTCCATTCTAAAGCTGCTGCTGCAAAACTTGCTGAACAAGCAAATTACCAATCAAAGATATCCAAATTGAGAACCAATCAATTTAAAACCCCTGCATCAGGAATCTCCCAATGAAATTACAGCATGCAAAAGTACATCTATCTAGCTGGATAGTTTTCACTACCAGTAGAATTACAAAACCACTTCATAATATCAAAATTTTTTATTTATTTATTTATTTATTTATTTGTAGCTTTTATATACCGAGGTTTAGCACAAGCCTTCACCCCGGTTTACATTGAAACAAAACAATTATACATAGAACAGGTCATGGAACAGGTTGTAACAGGAAATAACTAAAATATCTTAAGTCAAATAACGAAAATGAATATAGAAACGAAAAATGAGGAAGGTAGATACAAACGCGTACTCTAAACATAAGAAAGTATGAGTGGGAAATGAAAGGAAAGAGGGGGGGAGAGAGGTAGAAGGTAGGGGTAGGGGGGGTCGGATGGGGCGGAAGGAGGGGGGGAAGAGGGCGAGGGGTAGGGGCAAGGGGAGGGCAAGAGAGGGGGCAAGGGGAGGAGGAAGGGGTAAAGAAGAGGAGAAGAGAAGAGAGGAGTAGGAGTCTTGAATCAAGAGGAACAGACATTTTGAGACGGCTTCCATCCTGCTATGAGGAATATACTTAACAGAGAACATGTAAATGAAGAATGAGATTGAATATTGAGCTCCTGATGAAGCAGAGGTTGCTGCGAAACGTCGGCCGTAGGTTGAGCTTTCTCTACATCAATTTTAAAAAAAGATTACTATAAATTATCTGATAAAAATCGTAAGAAATTGAAAACAAAAAGAAAAAATACAAAAACTGCTTGCCGCAGATGATTAGAGGTCTGGGCGGGTCTCCTTTGAATATACAGAGATCACGCTGTCAGGCTTGATGATGCGGCCAAATATTTAAAAAATAAAATTTTTTTTTGGGGAAGTGGCATTGCGATAAGAAATTCATTAAATAACATTTCCTTTTGTTGATATAGGCCGGGATAGCGCCATCAGCGCACACGTGTGTGCTGGGATCCAAGGAACACAACCTGCTGCAGCTACAGACTGCAGGTAAGTATGAAAACTAAATAAATCTAGGGTATTTAGTGGGGCTTTAGGGGTTGGGGATGATAGGGTTAAAGGGACACAGGTTAGGTAGGGCATTTAGAAACTGGGAGGGAACTGCGAAAAGGACCGCATCACCGCGCACACCTTCTAAAATTTTCCCCCATTACATGATCAAGGTGGGATTCATGAACATGCTCACATCGATGCAAAATCTTCCATGCATGTGCGCATGGGTAGCTGGATTTCCTGAGCGCATGTTATAAAATCGGCACATTGATGTCCGTGCAGCCTATGCGGCAGATTGAAAGTTACTGTCCCTATGTCAAGCTTTCTTTTAATATTATTAAGTAGGGGGTGTTTTCTTATTATCTCTTATTTGTCTTTATTCATAATTTAAAATTTATTTCATTTTATATCTATGTTAAAATATGTTATTTAAGTGATGGTTTACCAATCTGCACATTTAGTTGTTCAATTTTCATTTTAATTATTGCATTCATTTCTTTTCTCATTTTTTGCCCACTGCCCACGTTGTGTGCTCCCTCCTGTGTGCTTGTCTAGCTTCCCCTTTGTGTTTCTCTCCTATGATTTAAAACATTCAGGAATTATCTTACGACCCTATAATATGGAAGTATTTTGCTCTTGTGCAAAATGTAAATGTTAATGAACATAATTTAATGGGTATTCTCTTCCTTTTAGCAATGAAATTAATTCTCGGTAATTGGAAAGATAGTATGAAGAGAGAAATGAATGCATAGTGAAATATTGTGGGCCTCCAAATTTTGACATGGCGGGAGCAGAAAAGCATAATGGAATAGGTTATTTTCATGAAAAATGGCAGCCTTTAGATATGTTTATATCCACTTTAAATCCCTATATAGGAAGATGTTTGTACTGGTTAGACAAATTGCTTATTCTAGGAGACATTCTTGCACTTTTTACATAATAGTACAATGTCTTGTATTATATAATTGCTGTTAAATATGCACTTTCTTATTTGTTATACATAGAAGAAAAATCATTAATAAAAAAAAAACCAAAACCTTCTGAGCTAAAAAAAATTGTAAGATCAATGTTCCAGTGGAATTCTTGGCTTGACAATATATATTCTCAGAAACATAACTTTGCAAAGGTCACCTAACACTCCCTTCAGAGGTGCATGCAGCCAGGCTTTTTATTTTTTCTTGCACCTTTAGATTGAGGGCATTGTGTTTAAAAGAGCTTTTTCACATGTGCTTATTGGAAGAATCTTATGAAATACAGACAGGTTTTTTATTTCTGTACTTCCTTGGTCATTTTAAAAGAACAATGAACACAAATACCAATCCTCACTGAATGCACATTCTTAAAAATGACACAGTACTGTTTTTCAGCTGGAAGGAAAAAATGTCTCCTGCTCTCACCCTCAATTTTCAATTAACACAACAGAATAAGATGGAAGGATATTTCACTATTGCTGGCTCGCAAGGATGAGTTTAGGAGAAAATGAAGCATGATGTACTAAAGGAATTGCATTTGTTCAAATACCTTGCATATTTGGGCATACTTATCTTGTATGAAATCTGCCATGTAATCTCTCAAATTACTAAAGTTAAATATGCAAAAATATGGTGTGATAAACCAAAGCATTTTTTTTTTTTTTTTTTAGTTGAAATATTTTTTATTAAAGAATTATAGACAGTGCGTACAAATATACAGTCCCATGACATCAGATGTTAACATATACAGCACGTCAATTAAGAACAGCAACAAAGAAGAACATAGGAACAAAATTACAACATAATGAATCGCTGAGCGAAAAAATCAAGAAGTAATGCAGGACACTAGGACTTATAAGTAACAGGGAGAGCGATAGAAAGAGGAGGAAAATAGAAGAGGGTAGGGAAAAAAAATAGAAAAGAAAAGAAAAGAGAGAGTTTCGACCATCCTGAATTCCAACATTGACAGTGTGTGAACCAGATAAGCATATGAAAGAAGCATGAAAAGATTAGGAGGTGTAATTGTCAAGGGGTTTCCACATTCGATCCCAGGCAGCCAAGCGATTATATTTTAGAGCCATAGCCCTCTCATATTTGCTGTATATACAAACGGTGTTCCACCACAAAGCTTCCGATAGGAAGTCACTGCGTTTCCAGTTAGAGGTAATGGTGTGTAATCCTACAAGAAGGAGGAAATCAAGGAGCTTCCGATGCGGAAGTGGAAGGTCAATGTCAGGATGAGCCCCCCTTAGGATTACGAAATCATAAGTGATCACACAAGATATTGGAAGTATGGACGTTATTCTAGTCCAAACTTGTACCCAAAAGGTGTAGACAAACGGGCAAGTAAAAAGCATATGTTTTAAAGAGGCCTTCACAGTGGTGCATGACTAACATTTGTGGGAGGGTAGGAGTGATGCCCTATGGAGTTTCCAAGGAGTCCAGAGGGCTCTATGTATAATAAAAAAGGCTGACTGGGATAAACTGGTGGATAAGGAAATGCGTATGGATGTGGTCCAAACATGTTTCCATCCTGTAACGGAGGGTTGGACAGCTAACTCATCGGACCATGTGCGCTGAAGAGCTAAGGCAGGATTGGGGAGTGAGAGAGTACAGAGCAGTTTATACAGTTTAGAAGCCAGATGTCGATGAGTACCTACTTGAGCAAAGAAAGAAAGCAAATAAGGTAGTTGGTCCAGATACATGATGGATAAGTCAAGCTCTTTTAGGGCATCCCTAAGTTGTAACCAAGCATAATATTGACTAGAAGGAAGGTGAAATAGCGTTTGCAAGGAAGAAAAAGAAAGCACTCTACCATGGGAAACGATAGAGGAGAGGTACCAGATTCCTTTATCATACCAAACAGGCCAATTTACTGGCCGGCCAGCAACACAAATTCTATGTGTGTTCCAAATAGGAAGAAAGGTAGAATTCAACCAAGTGGGTTTATCTTTAGGGCATAACTGATCAAATTCCTTAAGGGCTTGATGTAGAGAAAGCAATATCCTGTTGTGGATACTGTGGGAAGAAAAATGCACACCAGGGAAGGCAAGAGTCGGAGTTGGACAAATAAGTGAGCGCTCAATAGCTAACCAGCGGGGCGTGTCAAATGGAGGATCCTCTGAGTTGAAGAAGTGGGAACTTTGCTGCAAAATGAAATCCAAGTGGTATTTGCGGAAGTCTGGAAAATTAACCCCTCCTCTATCTTTGGGAGCTTTTAATTTTCTAAGCGCAATCCTAGGAACTTTGTTCTGCCAAAGGAACTGGAGCAAAATACGGTCAATCTGCCTATAAAAATCCGTGGAAAAAAAAAATAGGGAGCATGGCCAATTGAAAGGTAATTTGCGGGGCCAAGGTCATTTTGATAGTGTCTAGGCGACCCCACCAGGATAGATGAAGGGGGGACCAACGGAGAGTTACATCTTTAAGATGTTGCAGGGTGGATTGCTCACAGGTACGGAGGGTTTCTTGAGGATCAGGAAAAAACCAGACGCCCAGATATTTCAAGCCTGACTTCGCCTGTTGTATGGGAAAAGAGGAGAAGTCCAGCGTGCGGGAAAGATTGTTCAAAGGCAGAAATTCCGTTTTGCTCCAGTTCACTTTGTAGCCAGATAAGGCAGAGTAAGAATCAATAAGCGAAAAGAGTTGAGGCAAGGAAGTCTCCGGATGAGTCAAAAAAAGTAACACATCATCTGCATACGCAGAAAGCTTGTATTCCCCATCTCCAATAATAACACCAGAAATAAGAGAAGACTGACGAATAGCGATAAGTAATGGTTCCAAAGCCAGGTCAAATAAAAGGGGAGAAATAGGGCATCCCTGGCGAGTTCCTCTATGTAATAAGAACGATGGAGAAATTTGACTATTAACAAAGAGGGAAGCGAGAGGGGAATGATAAATTGAGCGAATCCACTTAGTGAAAACAGTACCAAAGCCGAATCTAGACATAGTTTCAAAGAGAAAAGGCCATTCAATACGATCGAATGCCTTTTCAGCGTCTAGTGAGACCGCAATGGCCGGGTCATGCGTGTCGTATAGGGATTCTTGGATGTGAAGCAGCATCCGGGTGTTATTAGCAATGAGCCGACCTTTAAGAAAACCTGATTGGTCCACATGGATAAGGGAACCAAGAACCTTAGAAAGACGGGTAGCTAGTAGTTTAGTGAAAATTTTGTAATCCACATTTAAAAGTGAAATGGGTCTATAATTAGCTGGGGAGGAAGGGTCTCGACCTGGCTTTGGAATTACCACAACCCTAGCATCAGTAAAAGACGAGGAGGCAAAGTTAACAGAGGAGAAGGACGAGTAAAAAGTTAACAGGTGCGGAGACAAAGTGTGTTGAAAAGCATGATAAAAGTCAGTGTTAAAGCCATCCGGGCCCGGAGCTTTTCCTAACGGTAAAGACATGATGGCAGCCGTGATTTCCTCCTTGCTGATCGGCGAGTCTAAAAGTTGGCGCTGTGCGTCAGTAAGTTTGGGGTGATCCAAGGCAGCAAAGAAAGAATCAAAGGCTTCTGGAGATGGATTCATTTCCGACTGGTAGAGCTGCGCATAAAAGTCTCGAAAAGACTGTAAAATCCCCTCATCAGTAGTGACGGCATCGCCAGTAGGAGTAATAATCTTGGCCACTCGCGATCTTTCAGATTTCTTTTTTAGGTATGAGGCCAGCATTCTACCACATTTATTGTTCTCTGCATAATACTGCATCTTAGAATGAAAAAGATGGAGATGTATCTGTGAGCTGAGTTGCTTGTTGTAGTCATAGCGTGCCTTCAATAACTGTGTCAAAGAAGAAGCTGAAGGAGATTGTAAATGCAGATGCTCCAAGTGTGCGACAGTAGTTTGTAACTGTTGAAGAGCCTGTCTCTGGATACGTTTCTTGTAGGAAGAGTAGCTGATGATGTCGCCACGGATAGTAGCTTTATAGGCATCCCAAAGTACGGTAGGTGAGGGAGCAGAGGCAGAGTTGGCCGCAAAGTATTGAGAAGTCTTTTCCTTAAGAAAGGTGAGAAATTCGGAGTCCGAAAGAAGAGAGGTATTAAACCTCCATTGTCGATCCATACGCAGTGGGGAGACAAGGCGGAGTTGAAGGGTAACCGCTGCATGGTCCGAAACGAGGATGGAGCATATTCCAGGATTACTAATATGTGGTAGAAGGGAGCTGGATGTGAGAAAGAAGTCCAGTCTAGAATAAGACGAATGCGGGGCAGAGTAAAACGTGAAGTCTTTATCAGTAGGGTGAGCAAGGCGCCAGGGGTCAAGAAGGCCGAGTTGCGAAATGAGACAGTTCAAAGTCAAAGTAGCCTTAGACTTCGTGTATCAGACCTCAGTCTTTTTATCCAGGAGAGGATCCAAGGGCTGGTTGAAGTCTCCTCCAATGATCAAGGGATACTGCTCTAAAGACAAAAGTCTCGCAAAAACATCCTGAAAAAAACCCGGATCATCCCCATTTGGAGCGTAGAGATTAAGGATAGTATAAAAACCATTTTGCAGCGTAAATTGTAATATATTCCATCGTCCTTCCACGTCCATTTCCTGATGGAAAGCAGATATGTCTAAGCGTTTTTGAACCAAAATAGCAGTACCACGTTTCTTCTTATAAGCCGGGCTGAAGAAGACCTGACCAACCCATTGTTGTTTGAGCTTAAGAGATTCTGTGTTCGTTAAATGAGTTTCTTGTAATAAGGCAACGTCAGTGTTCAAGGTTTGTAGATAAGTTAAGATTTTCTTGTGTTTGATCGGGTGATTAAACCCATTGACATTCAGCGACACCATCGTGATGGAATTTATGGAGGATGCCATCGAGTAAGTTGAAGAGTAAAAAGTAGACGTAGGTAGTTGAACTGACATCTTGAAAGCTGACAATACGTTGAAATCCAAGGAGGTACAAGGAAAAAAGGAGAAAAAAGATAAGCTTGAAAAGAAGATGAGGAATAGTCCAGTGTCCTGGCGCCAGCAGTCCGCATATCAGCAAAAAGTGCAAAACAAGAGCACCAGACAGACACTAATAATAAGTGGCTGTCACTCATAGCAAGATTGGGGCCTCAAGGGGCCAGGGGCCGCCTAGAGCCGCTCGGGAGTAAATGAACAGGTTACGTCCACGGGAATTCGCAGAGAAAAAATCAAAAATCAGAGGTTAACCCAAAGTTTTCAGGTAACCATGTCTTGTAAACCCTCCATAGATTGTAAGTATGCACCCAGATCATCCGGTGTGTGAAAAAGCTGTGTATTGTTCCGGTGGGTAACTCGCATCATGGCAGGATATAGGAGCCCAAATTTAGCCCCAAGGGCATGAAGACGAGGCCTCAACGCCAGAAAAGCTTTGCGCTTGGCAGCGGTTGTCTTCGCCAAGTCCGGCACAAATAAAATATTTGATCCCTGCAACTGGAGGGGAGACTTGGATTTAGCCGCAGAGAAGATCTGAAGGACCTGCGGGTAGCGCAAAAGTTTGAAAATGATGGGTCGTGGGAGGGCCGAGGACCGGAGGGGACGCGATGGTACACGATGCGCCCTCTCAAATTCCAGTGGAGGAGTGAAGGTGAGTTGCAAAACCTCCGGGATTAGGTGAGACAGAAAGGCAAAAATATCTGTACCTTCCATTCCCTCGGGAACACCCAGGATACGGACGTTATTCCTCCTATTGCGATTGGAAAGGTCTTCAAAGTCGTGACGCAGGACTTCCAATTCCTTCTCCATTTTAGGTATGGACGCCGCGGTGACTAATAGTGAAGACACCTGAGTTTCAGCATCGTCTAGGCGGTGTGCAAGCTGGTCGAAACGGTTAGTAAGAGTCTGCAAGTCCGCTCTGATCGCGATGGTATTATCAGTATTGGTTTGCAGCATAGCCTTTAAAGTTTTAAGTTCCGCCAAGACGAGATCTGCAGACGCCATTTGCTTCGCAGGGACGGCCTTGTCTGGCGAGAGTGGATCGGACTTAGATCGTTTTGTACCCGCACCGGCCGCAAACGCCGCTTCAATTTTGCCTGGCTTGATTGTAGACATTGTTAGGACAGAGGCCAATAGACCAGGAAGGAAGGAGGGTGATTATAGTCGCAAAATTCCCTTCAATGAAGAGCTAAGTCTCCCGGAGCTCAGCGTTAGGCGGCCATCTTGGATTCCGCTCAAGAGCGCCCCCCCAAACCAAAGCATTTTTAATATAATATTTAACATTTTCAAAACACATCAAAACCTGAAACAGTGCAAATAACTACATTAAGGGCCGGGTTTTAAGAGGTATGCGCGGGCGTAGATTTGTGCGCACAACCCGGCGCACACAAATCTATGCCCAATTTTATAATTTGTGCACGCATGTTATAAAATCCGGGGTCAGCGCATGCAAGGGGGTGCAACTTGTGCACGCCGAGCCCTAGGGAAGTCCAGATGGCTTTCCGTGTTCCCTCCGAGGCCGCTCCAAAATCGGAGCAGCCTCAGAGGGAACTTTCTTTCTGCCCCCCCCCACCTTCCCCCACCTTCCCCCACCTTCCCCCACCTTCCCCTCCCTTCCCCTACCTAACCCACCCCCCCATACCTTTGTTTTGAAAGTTGCGCCTGCCTCTGGGCATCCGTAGGTTGCACGTGCCGGCACTCGGCCGGCCCGCGATCCCCTGGCCTAGAGGCCCTACGGAGGCCTCTGGCCATGCCCCCACACCGCCCCTTTTTTAAAATTTATTTATTTATTTATTTTTAAATCTTTTCTATACCATTGTTAAGCTAGGTACCATCACAATGGTTTACAACAAGGCACAGATATTAATGTTGGTAGATGTCTTGATTTCTATTCACTAAACATGTGCCATCAGGTTACGGTAACATAGTTTTATCATAAATACTAAGTGGTGGGTGTGATACATTATGTCCATTCTTATCTGTGACCACTTTAAAATAGATTAATCATAATATCTTATCCTTTGGTGGTGAACGAAAGTATAAAAAAATACAATACACACACGAATAGATCCAGATCCTGATCCCCATCAAGGATTCCTTCACGAAAACACTTGCTCATTGGGAAACATGCCTCCAAAACATCAAACACCTTCTCACCAGCCTTAACCTGGTATTAAATTCCTGCAAGACTGAACTCCTGCTCATCGCCCCAGAGAATAGCACCATCACCCCCACACATCCAGCCACGCCAACAACCACACAAGTGAGAGACCTAGGAGTTTTAATTGATAATCGCCTGAACTTGAAAGCTACTATCAACAAATCCACCAAAGACTGCTTTTACAAACTCCAAGTGCTGAAAAGAATAAGACCTCTTTTCCACGCTCAAGACTTCAGAACGATCCTACAAGCAATCATTTTCTCAAAGCTGGACTATTGTAACACCATCTTACTTGGTCTCCCCTCCTCTTACACCAAACCGCTTCAGATGGTACAAAATGCGGCTGCTCGAATACTGACAAACACCAGGAGAAGAGACCACATAACCCCAATCCTAAAAAGCCTCCACTGGTTACCTATCCACTTCAGAATAATCTACAAGGCCATTCTTACCATATACAAAAACATCCATCAACTGGCTCCAATTGACCTACATATCCCTCTCCGATTACATAACTCTTCAAGACCGACAAGAGATGCATACAAAGGATCACTACAGGTACCACCTTCCAAAACCACCAGACACATCACGTTAAGAGATCGGGCCTTCTCTACAGCCGGTCCACCCCTATGGAACTCCATCCCCCCAGATCTTAGACTGGAACCCTGCCTCTCAATCTTCAAGAAAAGACTCAAGACTTGGCTGTTCAAACAAGCATTTCCGGACTCCAATTGATTTAACACCTCAACTTCAACACACAAACATCAACTACTCCATTGTTTAACTACTTGTAACTATCGTTAGCCATTATTAACCTGTCCTTTCTCTTCCCTCTTCGCCTAGTTCTATCCACCCTTGTTACATGTAACTGCTTTTTCCGCACCATAGTTCTAGTTTAAGTTTATTATGCACTCCTGTTTTATGTGAACCAGCATGATGTGACTGTTGTCTCGAATGCCGGTATATAAAAAACATAAATAAATAAATAAATAAACAAATAAACAAACAAATAAATAAATAATGTGTGTGGGTATTCTGCAGACCGCATCCTCTACTCTGTGGATTTTACTCTCCATTCTCTCTGTGATACACTTGTTTAAATAGCCATGTTTTTAAATTTTTTCTGAAGGTTTTGATGTCTGTTTGTAAGCGGATTTCTACCGGCATGGTGTTCCATTGTATAGGTCCTGCTAAGGATAGCGCCCTTTCCCTTACTTGGGTTAGCCTTGCTGTTTTGACCGCGGGAATAGTTAGTAATGCTTTATTTGCTGATCTCAGGTTCCTGTGAGGGTCATGTATGCGAAGAGCTGTGTTCAGCCATTCAGCTTTTTCATTATGTATTAATTTATGTATGGTACATAGGGTTTTGTACTGTATTCTTTGCTCAATGGGTAACCAGTGTAGTTCAGCTAGGGTTTTGGTGATATGGTCTCTTTTACTTTTACCCATCAGAATTCTTGCAGCAGTGTTCTGTAGTATTTGGAGTGGTCTTATCGTAGTGTATGGTAAACCCAGTAGAAGGGCATTACAGTAGTCGGTGCTAGCGAAAATCAGAGCTTGTAACACCGATCGGAAGTTATTAGTTGCTAGTAGTGGTTTTAGTCTTCTAAGAGTCATGAGTTTGGAGTATCCTTCCCTTACTTTTAAAGATATATGTTGTTTTAGGTTTGGCTCCGTGTCAGTTATCACTCCGAGGTTTCTTACTTTCTCTGCTAATTCTATTTTTTGCTTGTTTTTGAGTGTGATTGGATTTTGAATGATTTCAATATTTTTACATTCTAAATGTAGGAATTCTGTTTTCTCTATATTAATAACTAATTCCATTTGGTTTAGTAGCTGTTTGATGATATCAAGATACATGTTAGCTGTGTTTAATGTTTTTTCTATTGTGTCATCGATGGGTAAAATTAATTGAATATCGTCAGCATATATGTAATGTGAGATGCCCAGACCAGCTAGCAGGTGACATAGTGGCAGCATGTATATGTTGAATAGAGTGGCTGATAAAGCTGATCCCTGTGGGACTTCTGTTTGAAGGTTTATTTTTTCTGACATTATGTCTTTGATCTAACTTGGAAGTATCTATTATTTAGGTATGATTTGAACCATTTGATTGTATTGTTACTTAGTCCTATTTCTTCTAATCTATTTAATAGGATATTGTGATTTACAGTACCGAAAGCCGCTGATAGGTCTAGCATCACAAGAATGTAATGTTTACCGCTGTCGAAGCCTCTCATGATGTAGTATGTTAGTGCAAGCAGTAGTGTTTCTGTGTTGTAGTTTTTGCGAAAGCCATGTTGTGATGGGTACAGTATATTGTTGTTCTCTAAGTGTTCTGCTAACTGTTTTTGTATAGCTTTTTCTATTAATTTAGCAATTAGTGGTAAGTTTGATACTGGTCTGTAATTGTTCAGGATGAGCGGATCACTGTTTTTTTTTCTTTAGAATTGTTTTTACGTTTGTTCCTTTTAGTGTGTCTGGCATGGTTCCTTCTTATAAGGATAAATTGATGATATTTATTAGTATCGGAGAGACTGTGTTGGCTACTTTTTTTATGTCTATGGTTGGTATTATGTCATGTGCATGTGGGGCAGGGTTTATCTTTTTTAGCATGGCTGCGACTTCTATTCTGATATTTCATTGAATTTCGTCCATTGTTTAATGTCTCTTTTTTGCATTTTAGTGTTTTGTTTAATTATATTGGGAATCCTTTTTATTAGGTTCATATTTTGTCCTTGAAGAATGTAAATATTTCATTACATCTATTTACTGGTAAGGTTTTGGGGAGAGTCAGCTTTGTCATTGGTGAGGTTTTTTACAATGGTGAATAGGGTTCTTGGGTTGTTTGCAAATTTTTCTATTTTAGTACTATAATATTGTTTCTTTGCATTGAGGATTACTTGTTTATAATAGGCCAGGTGTTTTCTGTATTTAGTTAGGTTTTCAGTTCTTTTGTTTTTTTCTCCATTCTTTTTGTTTTTTTCTCAGATTTCTTTTAGTTTCCTTTATCTTTTCATTATGCCAGGGATCTGTTTTTTTTGGGTTCCTGTTGTGTCCATCGCTGTCCGACGTCTCTGCTCCACCCACCTTACCTCGTTGGCGACTCCCTTCAGGGTTGATGGAAGGCTAGCTGCTGCGATGTCTCCTGGCCGTCCTCCTCCGGTGTTCCCGGACCAGCTCGACGCTGCAAGCCGCCATGTTGAGCAGATGCCTAAGGGCGCGCGTCAGCATGCGGCTCGACTGATGTGCCAGCATTGGCGTGAACCTCAGGGGCATACCCCTGAGATGACGTCACCAGCTCCAGATATTTAAGGTCTCAGTTGTCGCTAGCAAGAGGAGTTAGCAAGGGTTCGCTTCCTCCAGGTCGCTGCGGATGGGATTCGCTCTCCGCAACCCTAGCTACTCCTCCTCCTCGGACTTCACTAGAGGTACCCATTCATCAGGGGCCTCGCTCTCTCTTTTTCTTTTCAGGTTGCAGTCCGGAACCAGTACTCGCTCCTCGAGGGCCCACATCCAGGACTTGCTCCTGAATACCACTGCTGCTAGAAGTCATCACTGCTTACAACATCAGTGAGTTTCCATCTATCTCTCAGAGTGTTCCTTGGGATCAGGTACTCGCTCTTCAAGGGCCAAATGCATACCATCTCCTGGGCTGCCTTAAGAGACTATTGTGTGAGTGTTACAAGGTCTTGTTCCAGAACTCTGCATATACTATCTACTCACTTTCTTAGTTTCTCTACAGCTCAGACATCTGGGGATTGCTGTTACAGTACCTGAGGGACTACAGCTCAGCCGGGCGCTTCCAGCTCACTACTGCCACCTCTGGTGGTTTACTATATTGTCTAATAAAAGAACTATTGTGTGTCTGTCTCCTACACTAAGCCTGACCAGTGGTTCCTCTCGGGATTTCCCCCGAGGGTGTGGTCACCTGTCACTGGTCCAAGGATCCACCCACAACTATTCTAAATAATAACAGCTTTATCAACAGAGCTCTCTGACATCAGATTGCTATCTCTCCACAGAGCTTTAATGACAGATTGCTAATTTCCTGCTTTCATGTAAGAGCTTTGTTAACAGATTAATGACATTTTCTTTATGATAATATATTTTATTGGGTTTATCTCGTCAGCTAAATTCTTGGTTGTTTGCATCCATGCTGTAGTTGCGGAGCTGCAGTTGGTTTAATCCATTTCCGTTAGTTTTTCTTCTAATTTGTCTTTTAGGGTTTCTATGTTATAAGGTGGGCGATATTTAAATTTGATGGGTTCGCTTTTTTTTGTTGGTAGTTGTTCAGTATATTTGATAGTGGATTTTATGAGAAAGTGATCTGACCACACTAATTAGGGATGTGCAGACCAAAAGTTTAAGTTCATAAGTCCATAAGTCGAAAGGGGGGGTCATTTGCGGTCAATATGGACATATGGAGAATTCCATAAGTTGAGTCTATGTCCATATGTGCAAATAAAATTTAAACCCCTCACCCGCCTTAATCCCCCCCAAGACTTACCAAAACTCCCTGGTGGTCCAGCAGGGTCAGGACGCCATTTCTGAACTCCTTTGCAAGGAGCACGTGAGGTCGGCGTCACGTCGGCGTGACGCCGACATCACGTGATTCCCCTCGGGTTCGCTCCCGGACCCCTCGTTGGGCCCAAAAGGCACTTTTGGCCAGCTTGGGGGGGTCAGGAGGCCCGGGAGCGGAACCGCGATGGACCACGTGACGTTGGCGTCACGTCGGAGTGACGCGGACGTCACGTGATTCCCCGCGCGTCCGCTCCCGGACTCTCACGGAACTTTTGGCCAGCTTGGGGAGTTTTGGTAAGTCTTGGGGGGGGGGATTAAGGAGGGTGAGGGGTTTAAATTTTTATTTAGATCAACAATCGCGATTTCCAACGTATTCCAACCTATTCAACATAGCTATGTTGAATAAGTTGGAAATCCGATCGTTTACGCCTCATCACTTTTTTAAGTTAAAAAAAAAAAAGTTGCGTTTTACATTTAAGTTCAAAACGAATGCACACCCCTAACGCTAATTACTGATGAGCCCACTCGCAAAACAGGACACTCTTGACGTATCATTTATCAACCACAGCCTCTTAGAACACATTCAAACAGACTACACATAGACTACAAAGGCTATCAGCGCCATTTTGAATACTGGCAGCCGACAGCACCAGTGCAGGAGATCACTCCAGGACTCCCGCTGGACCATCAGGGACTTTTGGAAAGTCTTGGGGGGGTCAGGAGGGTGGGGGGTTGAGGTAAATTAAATTTAAAGGGTTGGGATTTTTTTTTGTTTGGGAAATGAATACATATGTAACAAATGAACAGATTGGGGTCCCCCGAGAACCGATGCAATGGATTTTGGTCCCGACAAATACGAATACTGAATGGGATGAATCCGTCCCTGCTGCACATTCCTATCCATTATCGCTCTATCTTGCATTTTTACTCTATACCAAACGTGCTCCCTTATATTTGCTGGTAGAGCTTTCACAAAGGGTCCCATCTGTGCCAAAAGAACAAATATTTCTAGGAGGACCCCATTTCCAATGATTTCCTTCCAATAAGAATAAATCTATCATTGCTGCCCTCCAATTCAATAGGTGTTCCTATTGAATTAATTAGTAGTATTAGTAAATGGGGTCTTGAAGAGCAGCATTGTACACTTACCACACTCAATAGGAACTCCTGCTTGCCCTCACTTTGGCTCAGTAATACATTTTTTTGATAGCATCTGAACAGCGAGTTCCCGCTGTGCAACCTCTTCTTTCGGATTACATGAGACTCCCCCTGGTCCTCCGCTTATTGAAATCGCCAGTTATAAAGGAGTCTTTATTATAGATTTTTATCCACGGTTGGGACCGTGTAAGTTGCCTCCCACCTCATCAAAGGTTTGCTGTGTTCCTCAATCATACCTCAAAGTCTATGTCAGTTTGAGTTCTCCTTTTTCTGTGAAGTATCTGCCGTTTCCTGAGCTCTTCTGAGACAATATGAATGTCCGTTGGTCCCCTCGATGTAGCCCTGGTAGAAAACATGGCCATGTCAGGGTTACTATTATGAACTATTTAGAGGCATTTGAGCCATTAGTGTTTCTTTTGTACTCTTTGATTGATTAAAGATTTGTGGATTAATGTATTGAACAGTCATTAGTTGTTTGTGCCATACATTCTCCTGTGTTTTCGATATTTATTTACATGTGTGTGCTGTTTACTTTGCATATTTGTTGTGAATTTTCCTTACATGTACCTTTATGGTATATGAAAAATCTATAAAATTTGCTGATGTTTTTTACTGCTACTTTGTAATAGAAGCACATTTGCTAAATTAAGTCAATTTTGTTTTCCATTTCTGTGTTATTAGGATTCTGTGGGGGTTAGATATTATACTGTATAAATCTATAAAATTCAGTCACCAATCATATTGTAGGCATTATTTATATCTATCTGGTTGCAGTATACATTTCCAGTATTGGCATCCAAAATTTATGTGTAAGAATATATCCTGGGACCTCACTATATCAAAAGAAGGGCAGTGAAGAGGAGAAGGGAGGACTGGGAACCTCAGTCTGCTGTCTATATAGGTATGTGAATGTGTGACCCACTTAGAATGGGCAATAGTGCAAACTAGAAATGTTCTAAAAAAAATAATGAAGGAAAAAGTAACATAAAATCATTGACTTAACTGTGAAACAGAGAATGACCATGCTTGATTATATGCCTATAAATTATTCTTACAGGATAAGGAATCCACAGTTACAAATCACTTTTACTTATTGTGATTTTTAGAACTGCAGTAGGGGTCTAAACAGTATTTGCTCTGAGATACTGGTCAGTGAAACCTATAATATTATGGATAATGGCTAGAGTATACTGAAAAAAACAACAAGCTATCATAATCTGAGTAACTATCTCATACAAATACTAAACCGTACCCCAAGATTTATCAAGTTATCACAAGTGATTTTTAACAATCCAAACATTCATTTGATTACAGTTAGAAGATGTGCATACCTTATTATACAGTACCTTCCCTTTGCAGGATTCTTCAGAAGTTATGATTTTGTCTGCTGCACAGCCTCATCACACCCTGATTCAGACTACTATGACACCTCCCCACCTGCAAAGGCCTCCAGTGAGCTCTGTCAAGAGCTATCCAAGCCATCTGCTGAATGGCCTCGTGATTCAACCTGTCTGGCAGCCTCCACTCCACCAGGAATTGGAACCAAAAAGTTACCAATAATGGCCCTGACCTCAGCGGTCAGAGTAACAGATAAGTATGAAAACAAATAGGAGTGAAAGCTTGCTGGGCAGACTGGATGGGCCTTTTGGTCTTCTGCTGTCACTTCTATGTTTCTATATATGTTTCTATGAATCCTCAGCAAGGTTGGCATTCAGCCTTGCCAAGTTCTTCTTCACTGCCTATACCACAACCAAGTTCCAGCCCTATGTAACCCAGCTCTGCCATTGTATCCTTGTCTTATCATGGAGTCACCCTTGGATCTTTGACCTGGCTGCTGCTCCTTGGCTTTGCCTTGTGGCTTCTGGACCTTCTTGCCTTGCCTTGTCTCCGGACCTTCTTGCTCCTTGCCTTGTGGCCTATTCAGGCCTTGCTTTGCCTTGTGACCTCCAGAAATTCTTGCTCCCTGCTTCTTGCCTTGTGGACTTCAGAGCTTCTGCTACCTTGCACCCTGCCCTGTGGCCGCAAGCCTGCTTCTACCTCTTACCTTACTCTATGGCCTGATCTAGACCTTCCCTTGCCACATGGTCTTCGGGCCTGACCTTACCTTACTTCTGGCTCTGTGGTCTCTCCAGGCCTCCCCTTACTTATTGGCCTTTGGGCCTTATGCCTAGTGGCCTATGGGAATTCTCTGTTCCTGCCTTTGGGCCCTTGTGTTCTTTGTTCTGTGTTGTCTTATCTAGACTTTGTCTAGTCCTGTCTTGCCCAGTCCTAGCCTTATTATCCTTTCCCTGTCTTGCCTATGTATTGTCTTTCCCCAGCCTGCACCTAGTTCTAGTCCCTGCCCAGTTCCTGCTTGCCTGTATCTGTATTCAGTCCCAGTACCAGCTCCTTGTCTTTCCGCTGCACCCATTACTCAGGCTCCAGACTATCCAGCCTATTCAAGTGTTGCTCCAGACTATCCAGCCAGTTCAGGCCTTGTTCTAGACTATCCAGCTTGTTCAGTCCTTGCTCAAGACTACTCAGCTTGTCTAGCCTTGCTCCAGTCTGACCAGACTGTCCAGCCTTGCTATAGCTTATACATCCTTACCAATATTACAGACTCACCAAGTTATTCTGCTGCAGCAAAGACTTATTGGTCCCCAGAACCCAAGCACTCAATCTGAAGGAGAGGGGGCTGGCTCAGCAGAAGCCTGGCTCTAATCCTGCCCAACATTCAGCCTTGCAGTGTTGTACCCTGAGTCCAGAAACCCTGACATTAGATAAGCAACATAAATGAGGACCTACAATAATCCTCTAGGAATGAAAAATGAGCACACATTTCAGTAAAATTACCTGCACAAAGAAAAGAGGAGGGGGTTCAGAGGTGTAGCAAGGGCAAGTTAACATATTTAGCCAGATAGCGCTATTTTGAGCACTCTCTAGCTAAATTTATGCAAACAAGTCAGCCTGCACAAGTAGCAGGTCTAAAGTAATCTTGAATAAAATTACCTGGATAGTCAGTGGAAAACATGTCCAGATAAGTTCTTCTGAATATCTGGGAAAAGTTTGCTGGATAAACCACACAGGTCCCTTCTTCATATACCTATTTGATTATGAAAGCTCTTGTATTAGAACATCTGACTTTTGGACCTTTCTAAGGTTTAATAATATATGATGGTTTTGCTAATACATTTCAAGGATTTTTCCTAAGCTGAAAATTAGTAATGACTTACATTTAAAGAATATTTAAGTAAATAAACAGTACTTACAGAAAATTCCATCTTTGTGTGTAATTAAATGTAGACCTGAACAAATCTAGACTAAATCTTTACTTTATTATTGTATTTTTAGTGTTCCAAAGTATAACAATTTGTATCATAATGTATAAAGGTCCATTCACAGTTCTATGTACTACTATACAGGAGACATAGTCTGATTCCTAGACTGGTTTATTCTCAAAAGGCTGTGTCTTCAGTTATTTTACCTCAATTAGATATATTTTTTTTTTTCAATTCTCCATTAATGAAGAAGCAGTAGGACTTTCATGTGCCTGCCAGCAGTGGAGTCATCTTTTCATAGTTAACTCAACAAATGTTTGAGTTAACTGACGAACATGCATACTTATTTTGCTCATTTACAACTATAGGTTTTTCTAAGTGTTCAGTTTCTAAATTTAAACAGGTGCATATGCTAATAAAATTGTAATAAAACATGTGTGAAAATGTCTATGTGTAAAATGGCATTAGTTGTGTTTTTGTTTGCACCTTTTTGATAATAATGTCCAGTATAATCATATCACTTAGCTCTGAAGTGACAGGGCAAACAGAAAAGTAGAATCTTTCCAAGGGTGGAGAGTATTTAGGCTGTCAGCAGTCTACAGAGTATAAAAAAAAAATCACACTCTTATCTTATAACACTGCAATGTCAGCAGTCTAATAGCTTTTAAGTACTTTCTAAAGAAGTAATGCTATTATTCAGTTTGCTTCTTAAAATTAAGTCTGCTTCAAAACATGAAAAAACTTTACTGGCTAACATAATTGTCCAACTGAGAGACATTTATGATTAGGAAATAGGTGAGTGATTCATTGTTTTCCTGGCATGCAGATTTCTGCTAAGGAAGAGATATACCCTGGCTAGAAAAGTTTGAAACAGGTTCTAGAAATGTAACAGTGACTGCATTGAAGAAAATCAGGAACATTTGAAATGCCAGTACATAGCCACTGCTATTTATTGCATAAAAGTATTTTAAATTATACTTTTATATAAAACTTAATGGCCCAATCCAATTGAACTCACAGTCTCATATTAGAACTATATTTTTAAAAATGGCCAAAGAAATCCAGTTTGATCAGTCAATTGAAGCTTTTCTGGTAAATAAAATATTGATTTGTGATCATACACAGGTTTAAATCAAACCCTAATTATTAATTGAGTGGTAATTTTTTGCAATTTTTTAAGTGAAATAATATCGTATAGAGTATGAATTAAAGTATTTTCAGATATGCCAGGTGCTGAAGACTGACTATGTTGAGGAAGTTGGATCTTTTCCACTAATGTGAAGAAGTGCTAGTACAGGTAAACCATCACTTTGAAAGAGCCAACATTTTACAACTTCATTATTAAAGAGTTTTATTATTATTCTGTTGGACCTTCTCAATTTTCAGAAGAATAAGGGAGACAATTAACACTGAGCATTGAAAGCTGAGCATTCATCCATCAGCCTTTTGATTTACATTGGACACAGGGTATGCATTAAAATGTTTTATTGCACATCATTTTGCATATCAATATCTGCATATAAGTTCACCCCCAGAATGTTTTTCACCTGAGTCCAAATGTTGCTAAAATCTGAGCCTTTAAAGTTTATTTAAATTTATATAGCCATAAAAACGTTCATTGCATGAAGGAGAGGGATAGTTATACCTTGTACATTTTTTAAATGAAAATCGAAAAGAATTTAAAAATGGTTTGGCTACAGATTCCCCTATGAAACAGAAAATAGTTATGAGATGATGTTTCAAAGAAGGCAATGACTGGGACATTTGGATTCACAAGCACATTTCTTATACACAAACTCATAAGGGTCATTGAAGAACATCTGTTCCTCAAGATTTCACATGAGTCAGTTGGTAGAACTGCTGTCCATCTGCCATTCTTTGTGACACTGGATTAAATGTAATTTGAAGAAACAGAAAGCTAGTCATATTTTTATTTGTTTCAGATGTTTGTGAATATTTTATTTTTAAAATGATTGTGTGCAATATTGTGAATTGGAGATGAACCAGGGAGTACAGCACTTCTGTTTCGTTTTGTACTAGCAAAGATTACTTGTTTTAGAAATTGTTCAGCTCTGCATACTACCTATTTGTAGGAATGAATTGGGATTGTTTTCAGGAGTATTTAATTTTGATGACTTTAGTATGGCTCAGTGTACTGCAATGGTTAAAAAAACCCAAAAAGAATATTAGGAATCATTAGGTAGGAAATGGTGAATAAAACAGAGAATGTCATAATGCCACTGTATCGCTCAATGATAAAACCACACCTTGAGTACTGTGTTCAGTTCTGGTCATCACATCTCAAAAAAGATATTGATGCACTGGAGAAGGTACAGAAAATGGCAACTAAAATAATAAAAGTGATGGAATTGCTCCCCTATGAGGAAAGGCTAAACAGGTTAGGGCTGTTCAGTTTGGAGAAGAGACAGCTGAGGGGGGATATAATAGAGGTCTACAAAATCAGTAGAGAACTGGAATGACTTAATGTAAATTGTTTGTTTACTCTTTCACATAATAGAAGGATTATGGAGCACATGATGAAGTTAGCAAGTAGCACATTTAAAACAAATTGAAGAAAATTATTTTTCACTCAAAGTGTAATTATGCTCTGGTATTCATTGCCAGTGGATGTAATTAAGGCAGTTAACTTATCTGGGTTTAGAAAAGGTTTGGACAAGTTCCTGGAGGAGAAGTCCATAAACTGATATTTGTCAAGTTGATTTAGGAAATAGCCACTGCTTGCTTATTGCCAGCATTAGTAGCATGGGATCTTTTTAATATTTGGTTACTTGCCAGGTACTTGTATATTGGATTGGCCACTGTTGGAAAAAGAGTCAGTTGGACCATTAGGAGGGAGTCAGTTGAACCATTAGATGATCAAGGAGTAAATGGGGCACTTAGGGATGACAAAACCATTGCAGAGAGAATACATGAATTCTTTGCTTTGGTATTCACTGAGGAAAATGTAAGATTGTAAATCCTTTTGTATGGCCAATCCTTTTGTATCCAAAATACTTGAAAAGGTTGTCAATACCCAGCTCTCTGACTACCTCGAAAACCACAACATTCTGCACCCCGCACAATTCGGCTTCCGTAAAGGTCGCAATACGGAAAACCTCCTTCTTGCAGTCACCAACACCATACATATAGGCATGGACCAAGGATCCTCATACTTACTCGCTATACTAGATATCTTTGCTGCATTCGACACTGTCAACCACCAAATACTTCTATCCCGGCTATCAGAAATCGGCATCTCTGGCACTGTACTATCATGGTTCACCTCATATCTCACCCATAGAGAATACCTGATCAACATTGACAACTCCGAGTCCCCACGCATACCCCTCCTCCAGGGTGTCCCCCAAGGATCCTCCTTATCCTCCACCCTCTTTAACATATATCTCCTCCCCCTCTGCTATCTACTTTCTAACCTTGGTCTTAATTTTTTCATGTATGCCGATGATGTCCAGATCCTCATCCCCATGCAAAAAATCCTCCAAGAAACCCTGAACTTCTGGGAATCCTGTCTTGCCTCTATTAACTCTCTCTTAGACAGCCTCCAACTCGCTCTTAACACAGCAAAAACTGAAATCATCCTCATCTCCAACAAACCCGAGTTTACCTCACAGTTCTCAACTAGAACACCCCCCACTACCCTCCCCCTCCTGCCATCTGTAAGAGACCTAGGTTTTGTATTAGATAAACACCTTAATTTCCAACCTCACATCAAATCCCTTCTAAAAGCCGGCTTCTTCAAACTCCACATCCTCAAAAAACTTAAACCCCTTCTACACCTTCAAGATTTTCACCTGGTCTTGCAGTCCACAATCCTATCAAAAGTGGACTACTGCAATTCACTCCTCCTAGGCCTGCCCTACTCCACAATTAAACCTCTACAAATCCTGCAGAACTCCATGGCACGAATCATCTCAGACACTCGTAAGAGAGAACACATCACACCCATTTTAAAAGAAGTGCATTGGCTCCTCATCCCATTCCGTATAAAATACAAAACCCTCACAATACTCCATAACGTGCTTCACAAAAACGACCACGAATTGCTCAAGGAAACACCACGTTTCCGTACATCCAATCGTCCATCCAGAGCCTCCACGGCAGGCACTTTACTCATCCCACCCCTCAAAATAGCACACCACTCCACTACTAGAGAGAGAGCCTTTACCATAGCCGGCCCCTCCCTCTGGAATTCTCTACCCACGTCTCTCTGCCTTGAACCATCCTTACCCAACTTCAAAAAAGGCATCAAAACCTGGCTCTTCCTACAAGCATACCCTGACTCCAACCAGACCTAAACCCCCTACTACTGCCACTTCCCCTCCCCCTACCCCTTTAATCCGTTGATGCATCGTATGGAATTGCTGATTTTGTAAATTTGTTAATCTTTATACTCAGTTATTTAACATAGTTCCTATCAATTTCTCTCTCTCCTAGCACTATACTACCTTTCTCCTTCCCGCGACTTCTGCGCTTGCTGTCACCTGGCCCCCATCCTCTTTTTTTCCACTCCTGCTCCACCTCCCCCCTCCCTGTTATTTTTAATTTCTCCTTCTCGCCTTACAATGTTGATTGTGAACTGGCATGATATGTCCTATGAATGTCGGTATACTTTAAAAGCATTTAAATAAATAAATAAATAAATAAAGAGATATACCCATAAACAAGAGGAGAATATGTGGCTCAAAAAATAATAATAAAGCACTATTCAATATATAAGTCCACCAATTTTATTTGGTTACACGCAACAGGAGGAGTTTCTCAAAATACAATTCGCTTATTAATCAATGAACCTCCACACGGCCATGTTTTGCAATGAAGCTGCATCAGGGGTTACCAACAGATTCTCATGATCTAGAAAAAGGAGATTTTTTTTATAAGTATTGAACAGTGGGCTGTCACAGAGAACATACTAATCAATTTAAAAAATATATAATATGACTGATATACCAAGTACAGAAATACAAACAATCACATAAAAAATGATGTAGCAGGAAGAGGGGATGGGAAGGGAGGAAGGAAGAAAAAGGAGGAAGGGTGAACATGAGGGGAAGGAGGGGAGGGGGAGGAGAAGAGGGCGGAAGGTAGGTGCAAGGAAAGGGAAAGAAAAATGGAGGAAGGGGAAGGGGAGGGAGGATTCTGTGTGTGGAATGAGTGGGTGGGAAGGCGAAGGGGTGGGGATGAAGGGTGGCTAAGGTAGTGCTAGCGATAAAAATTGAAAACCATTGTGTCCTGGAAAACAAATATAGGGGTAAACTTTAAGACCTGTGCGCGGGTATACATGTGTGTGCGCTACCTGGTGTGCACACATGTGTGCCCGATTTTATAACTTGCGTGCTCAGGCACATGCAAGTTATAAAACTGGGGGTCAGCGCATGCAAGGGGGTTGCACACTAGTGCACCTTGCACACGCCGACGCCCACGGGCTTCCCCCGTTCCCTCCCAGGCCACTCCAAAATCGGAGTGGCCTGGAAGGGAACTTACCTTCCCCCTAACCTAACCTTCCCACCCCTTCCCCTAACCTTCCCCCCCCAACCCTAATCTAACCCCCCCCCATATTTTTATCTAATCTTTTGAGCCTGCCTGGAGGCGGGCGCAGTTTACGCGCACCGGCAGGCTGCAGGCACGCGATCCTCTGACACAACGGCAAATGGCCACTGTGTCGGAGGCCTTTGGCCCCGCCTTGACCTTGGACTGCCCCGTCACTGGACCACCCCTTTTTGCAAGCCCCAGGACTTACATACGTCCTGGGGCTTTACACGCGTCGCCGGGCCTTTTTAAAATAGGCCTGGCATGCGTAAAACCCCCTATGCACGTAAATCATCTGGCTTTACGCATGTAGGGCTTTTAAAAATGGCCCATATTTTTTATATATACAAATAAATGTTGAAAACTAGCACAGGGAAGGAAGGTGAAGGGAAGAGGGGGGAGGAGGGAAAGGGAGGGTGTGAGGGGGCAGCAGGGGGCCGCATGCAAAGAAACATGAAAGGGAAGAAGAGGAATAGTCACAATCTTATAATGATTACATTGAAAAAGAGGAGTTAAACTGAAAAATGGGGTGCAATTTAAAAAAAAGTGCTCCAATGGAAAAAAACAAGCAGGGAGGAACCTAGGAACAGATAAAACCCACCTTAATCAATCTCAGAAAAGGAGAGGGAGACTGGGGTGGGACCTCCAGACCAAATTCAAAATACTGAAATAGAATACAAAAGAGAAAAAAACGAATCAAACTAAAAAGGCAAACAATGAAAAAAGGGGTTAATAATTAAAATGTAAACTCATGAACAAGCCGAACAGTCAGTTACAAAGGTGCCATATATGGTTCAAGACAGAGGACTGGGAAATCCTGCGTTAATACCAAAAATAAATCCTGTTCAATCACACAAAAAAAATTAGGTAGCAATATGAATGAAGGAAATAGTGGCAGATCGCAGCATGTCTAATATATGTATTTATTTATTTATTTACTTATTTTTAACTTTTTTATACCGACGTTCATGTAAAAAATACAAATCACACTGGTTTACAATGAAACTGAATGTCGCATGGGAGCGTTACAAGGAACAAGGGAAATAAATAACTGGGGTACAGGAAACTAAAATCTTCAATTAAATAGTAAAAATATATGAGGAAATGAAGGAAAAGGAGAAATGGACTATTTAAGTATGTCACTAAGAAATAGACTCTGCATCAAGAAAAATGCTTAGGAAGGCATCCAGGTCGAATGAGTTGCCTGGGACATGAATGTGTTACCCGAAGAAAAGGAAACCAGAAGAAAAAAAGGTGTCATAAATACCGCCAGCATTTATGGTGAGCTGGAGCTTCTTCAAAGTGTGCCTCGCACTTATCATGAGACCAAACAGATATTTTGAATAGCTGGCAGCATTTGTGTAAAGAGCGCTATTGAGCCGGGTACATAGAGAACAGAAAGGCAGCAGACCAAGTGCACACTAATAACAATAGAAAGAAAAAATTAAGAAAAAATAGAGCCATAATTATTAAAATGATGTTTGGAAATTCAAGGTAACTCATATATACTCTGAATGGGCAGTGATAGAAATCGGTACATAAGTCGGTACAGAAAATGGCAGTCCTGTGGTGAAAAACTGAGATATCAAAAAATTGGTTAGTGAAAAGGTATCCGTAATAGGGAGGACTAACCAAAAACATTAATGTACAGAAAATGCAACTGAAGGAACAAAACCTTATAAGTTTAGGATATGCTTAAAAGGGCAGGTAGGGGAAGGGAGGGGAAGGTACGGTGTGGTGGAAGGAAAGTTCCCTATTAAAATCCAGTGTACTTTTGTTTGCGCCTGGTGCGGCGTACTTTTATAAAATCTACCCCAAACAGCTCGTACAAATAAAGCAGTTGGAAATGCTGAAAGGAGAAAAAAAAAAAGAAATAAACAGCACATAGGGGTAGATTTTATAAAAGTACACCTTTGTGCACCAGGCGCAAACAAAAGTACGCTGGATTTTAATAGATAAGCGCGTAGCCGCGCGTATCCTTTAAAATCCAGGGTCGGCGCGTGCAAGGTTGCCCAAAATCAGCAGCCTGCACGCGCCGAGCCGCACAGCCTGCCTCCGTTCCCTCCACCCCCCCTTCCTTCCCCTTCCTTCCCCTACCTAACCCACCCCCCCAGCCCTATCTAAATCCCCCACTACCTTTGTTTTAAAAGTTACGCCTGCGCCGACCAGCTGGCCGGCGCACGATTCCCCAGCCCAGGAGCTGTTTCAGAGGCCTCGACCATGCCCCCGAAATGCCCCTGGGCCGGAACCACGCCCATGCCCCTGAGCGGCGCGCCACACCCCCGACACGCCCCCCAGGAAAGCCCCGGGACTTACGCGCATCCCGGGGCTTGCGCGCGCTGCCGAGCCTATTCAACATAGGCTCGGCGCGTGCAGGGGGAATTTGGGGCAGGTTTTCGGGGGGTACGCACGTATCTTACGCGCGTACCCCTTTGAAAATCTGCCCCATAATTAGCGGAAGGCCCTTCAATACGTCAGCATAACTTCACGGAGGATTGAAAATCATGAATAAAAATAAATAAAATTATGTTGTAGAATATTTGGTAAGGTGTTCTCGTAATTTAAAGAGTGTCAGTCTTGGGTGTATAGTGACCCCCGCTGGACTTTTGGCAAGTCTTGTGGGGGTCAGGAGGCCCCCCCAAGCTGGCCAAAAGTCCATGGGGGTCTTGGAGCGACCTCCTGCACTCCGGCCGTCCAATGCCAGTACTCAAAATGGCACCGATCGCCTTTGCCCATACTATGTCACAGGGGCTATCGGTGCCATTGGTCAGCCCCTGTCACATGGTAGGAGCACAAGATGGCACCGATGGCCATGTGACAAGGGCTGACCAATGGCACCAGTAGCCCCTGTGACAAAGGCTATCGGCGCCATGATGAAACCGGCACCGAGGGTGTGAGTGCAGCGGATGGTTCCCGGACCCCCCGCTGGACCACCAGGGAGTTTTGGTAAGTCTTGGGGGGGGTCAGAAGGGTGGGGGTTGTAGTTAATTTGAATTTTAGCTGGCACACGAATAGAAATCACCATATTAACGCATCGGGGCGCCATATGGCCGAATGCAACGTATTTGCTCCCCGACGAATCCGAATCACGAATGCAATGTATGGCGTCCCTCTGCACATCCCTATAACCATATAACAAGAAGGCAAAAGCAAGTTACATATAACAAGGGTATAGAACTTGAGGGGCTAGAATAGCCGGGAAGTAGAAGAACAGCAAAAACTTGAGGGTAAATATATATGTATATACTGAGATTACTGAGTCCGAGAGACTACTTAGTAGGGTGGATCTTGGTTGAGAGGTATGTATGTTGACATTTTAGAAATTAGGGGAAGGCTAATATAGTGTATCTGGATTTTCAGAAAGCATTTGACAA
The DNA here is from genome assembly GCF_901001135.1 of Rhinatrema bivittatum. NCBI lineage: Eukaryota > Metazoa > Chordata > Amphibia > Gymnophiona > Rhinatrematidae > Rhinatrema > Rhinatrema bivittatum. The sequence goes on from NC_042619.1 coordinate 150,689,780, forward strand.
AGTCCCTCACAAGAGACTTCTTAGGAAATTAAAAAGTCATGAGATGGGGGACAGAATCCTATTGTGGATTTCCAACTGGTTAAAAGATAGAAAACAGAGAGTAGGGCTAAATGTTAAATGTTCCCAATGGAAAAAGGTGAATAGTGCAGTGTCCTAGGGATCTGTTCTGGGACCTCTGCTTTTTAATGTCCTGAAAATTATTCAAAGTTGTTAAATCAAAAGTGGATTGTGAGAAATTGCAAGAGGACACTGCAAAACTGGGAGACTGTGCATGCAAATGGAAAATGAAATTTAATGTGGACAAGTGCAAAGTGGTGCACATAGGGAAGAATAACCCAAATTATAGCAACATAATGTAAGGTTCTACATTAGGAGTCACCACTCAGGAAAATGATCTAGATGTCATAATTGAAAATACATTGAAATCTTCTGCTCAGCATGCAGCAGCAGGCAAGAAAATAAATAGAATGCAAGGGATTATTAGGAAAGGGATGGAGAATTAAACATAGAATTTCATAACCCCTTTGCATTTCTCCATGGTGTGACTTCATCTTGAGTATTATGTGTAATTCTGGTCACCACATCTCAAAAAAGATATAGCAGAATTAGAAAAGATACAGAGAAGGGTGACCAAAACAATAAAGGGGATAAAACAATTCCTCTATGAAGAAGGGCAAAAGAGGTTAGGACTCTTCAGCTTGGAGAAGAGATAGTTTTTGCGCTTCCCGGCCATGGCCGGGCCTACCCACCTTTCTCGTCTATCCACGAGTTCCGGGCTCTCACACTCCACAGTCACAGCCAGTTCGCGGCGTCCCTGGCTCCCCCGCTCTCAGTCTCCGTCCAGGCCTCATGGCGGGGCTCGGCATCCTCCATAGCATCGGCCCCGCCCCTAGGCATGTGTGCGTGGACCTCCTGGCCTCTTAAAGGGCCAGGGGTGGATCCCACCTCCGTGGAGTACCCTGATTGATGGCTGCATCAAAGGAAGTGGTCTGACACCACTTCCTCGCCTTGGCAATCGGGTCATATATTCTAGTACGGGTCTCTAGTTTGCCTTCCAGCGTCTCCTATTCCAGTGTCTCTTGTTCCAGCATTTCCTGTTCCTTCATCTCTCCATCCCTGGTAGTTCCCTTTGGACTGATCTCACGGTACTACCATTGCTTGCTCCTGACTACTCTTGATTGCTGCCTGGAACCGACCTCTGCCTGACCACTGATTACTCCTGATCGCTGCCTGGAACTTGATCTCTGCCTGACCACTGACTTCTCCTGATCGCTGCCTGGAACGTGACCTCTGCCTGACCTGACTACTTCTGGATTGACGACAGGTACTGACCCCTGCTTCAGCTGACCATTCTGAACTGTTACTCTGGCCTTGATCCTTGCTATCCACACGGACTCTGTTCTGGCCTTCTGTGACCTCTGGACATTCTTGTTTGGACATCGACCGTGCACCCTTGTTTGTGGTGGGCACTCCTCTGCACTTATATCTCTAGGAGATCCTGCGAGGCCCACCTAAGACCAGGCGGCCCGGGTAACCAAGGGCTCAACCTGAGGGAACCCCGGGTTGCAATTAGTGAAGCTCCAGCTAGCCTCTATCTCCTCCTGTGCTCCGCCTCCTGGTGGCAGGCGCTCTCTGGGTCCGACCAGAGGACCGTACCAATCCTGCACCAGGCCAAGGGTCCACCTCTAGCGCAACAGTTGAGAGGAGACATGATTGAGATCTATAAAATAATGAGTGGAATGGAACAAGTAAACGTTAATCAGTTGTTTACTCTTCTGAAAAATACAAAGACCAGGGGACACAGAATGAAGTTACTAGTATTACATTTAAAACTAATAAGAGAAAATATTTTTTGCTCAATGCATAATTAAGATCTGGAATTCGTTGCCAGAGGATGTAGTAAAAGCTAATAGTGTAGCTGCTTTTAAAAAGGTTTTGGACAAATTCCTGGAGGAAAAGTCCATAAACCATTATTAAGGTAGAGGTGCAGAAATCTACTGCTTCTTCTTGGGATAAGTAGCTTAGAATCTATCTAGCCCTTGGGATCCTGCTAGGAACCTGTGACCTGACTTGGCCACTGTTGGAAACAGGATACTGGGCATGATGGATCTTTGTTCTAACTCAATATGGTAAATCTTATGTTCTTATTGATGCTGGCATTGATGGACCCTCGGTCTGACCCAGGATGGCAACTTATTTTCTTTTTTTTTTTGACAAGAACTGCTTTGTGTTTGAAAGTTAGTTTATAAGACTGTATATTTCTGCATATAATACACATTACTTAATTTGAGGATAACTTTTAAGCAATTGTTCATGGCATAATTAATGCATGTATATGGCTGCACACAGCTTTACAATAATATTTTATAACTTGCGTTTGTCTCATATAAAATACCCCTCAACATATGCGCAATAATTGAATGTGCATACTGTTCCTACCTATTTTAAAAATATGCGCACGTATATTTTATATGTGAAAATAAAGTACCACTTACGCAAATTTGGATTTATACACGTAAGTCGATGTATTTTAAAACATGCCTGATTAATCAAAATTACCAGTTTTACCAATTAATTGCCATTTCACCCAATCCTTCTCCAGATCTTCTAGACCCACCTATATTCTTCAGCCTAAGCTCCCCACAATTCATCCAGACTTCCCACCTGATCCATAGTACACAATAAACACATTTAATATCACTTATGCAAGATAATTAGCAAGTGTAAAATTATGCAAGTCAGCTGGCAAATCTACATCATAAGTGTCTTAAAATAGCAATTTACACATGATAAATGTTGGTCCTGTCCTGAATTCTCCTAATCTGCCCCTTTTTTTTTACCTGTGTATATAAGTGTGTGAAAGCGAAAATTCACATTGTACATGCAGAATTTTCCGAGTATTTTCAAAGCAAACTTAAACCCATAAGTTCATTTCAAAAACTTCTGGTAATTGGACACAAATCAAACTTGTTTAAAGTTGCACCTGCTCCAAGCAGGGCATAACTTGTGCAGAGTAACTTATGTGCATACTTTTTAAAAATCAAGACGTATATGCATAGGGGCTTGGTACCACTCTGGTTCCCGGTTTCATCAGGCACTGCTGTGGACACTCCGGGCTTGGTCTTCTGAGAGCCCTATATCATCAGGCTGCCAGCAGCACTTGTTAGGCTTGCTACCGCTCTGTTCTCACCGTCATCAGGCACTGCAGTGGACACTCCAGGCTTAGTCCTTTGAGAGCCCTATATCATTGGGCAGCCAAGGGTGTGCTCCTTCTGTTTTTTTTATACATGAAAATATACGGTAAGTACTGTGAGCTACACAAAAAATAGTCAGACTAGACTGGGTAGAATCTATAAGAAAAATTAAGAAACAATGCCAGAAGAAGGGGATCACCATGCTATACAAATACCATCGTGACCAGAAATACAATAGTCTTAAATATAGGAAACAGTTTTCCTATGAGTGTTGTTAATATCTCTATCAAATAACAATGAAAAATCTCATAGAGGCCAATAGAAACCAATTTAGGGAAATTAATGTCTCACTTTACTGTTCTTAATTTTCTTTTTCAAATTCTCAGATTGTCTCCTCAAAACAAAATTATCCTTCTATAAATTGTCACAAGTTCCTTGACAATCTTCTGTTTAATTCTCTCTTATTAATATACTGTGGTGTTGATATTCAGTTTCTGGGCAGCCAGCTCATGCCAGGGTTGGTAGAAAAGTTGATCTTCACTAAAATTAACCTCCTGTTATTCCTTGAATTTCCATGCGAGTGGCAGGAGGATAGATTGCACAGCTACTGTGAACCAATGGCCACAGTTTTTGCCATCAGCACCTTGCTGTGATGTTGCCTCTGCTGCCAGCTCTTGGCTCTCCTTGTTCCCTATCTCTTTCCTGGTTAAACTCCTTGCTGTGTTTTTCTACAGCTGGGCCTAACATGCTCCTTACCCTGTCATCATGATTTTAAGAACTCATGGTGCCTTGAGGAATGCTTGCCACAGTTGGTGCTACTGTACTGCTCTTTTGGTAACTTGGATATATTCCTGCCATTGTCATTGCTGCCCTTTGCCCCTCTCATTATGGCATGGAGTGTTTATACCACTGTCCTTGTTGCCTTTCCCCTCACTCTATGCTGTTGTGCTCATCGGTCGCAAATGGCTGTGACCTTTGTTTCTCACCTCAATTTGCTCAGTAGCTCCAATTCTGTCTAAGATGGCTGCTTGTGGCTCTGCATGCCGACATCCCTGGCGTTCCTGGGATGGCTCAGGCGATCCCAGTCACCATCTTGAATTTGGTATGACCTAGGGCATGCGCAAGTGTGCGCCTGCCTCCTTCTTATGCACGTCATGGCGGGAAACTCGGAGGCATCTCCTCCGCATGACATCACTGCCTACGTGTATTTAAGCCTACCGGACTTTCCTACCTACGAGTTAGCAAGGATTCCATCTTGCTCTATTCCTTCCTCTGAGACTCTTCGCCTCACTGTTCCTGTGTTCCAGACTCACTGAGTGACTCAGGTACCCGCTCCTCGGGGGCCTTGCTGCACTCAGGACTATCCACTCCTCGGAGAGCCTTATCTGCCTGTCTCACCTTCTCCAGCTAAGTGAGTTCCTTTCGCTGCTTCCTCATACGACCCTTCACTGTTCATGCTTTGGGTCTCCACTGCTGCTACAACGTATTCTCTACTGCAACATCACGGAGTGAGTACAAGACCTGCTCTACACTACTGCTTCCATTTTGCTGTGTGGATCCTCAGGTTACCCTGCTCTGTGGACCACTACCAGATCCATGCTGTCTTGTGCCAGTTGCCAACATCTATCTCCGGCCTACACCACGCTGCGGACCACTACCAAAGCTATCTCGCACAAGGCATGCCAAGAAGCAAGTATTCCCAGGTTACCCTGCTCTGCGGACCACTACCGGAGAATCCATCCCAGGTCTTCCTACTCCAGGACTGAGTTTACAAACCTGATCCTCGGGTTTCTCTTTGCTGTATAATAAATATTCTCTGACTCCTGTGTCCATCACTGCTGAAACCCCGCCTGTCATGGAGAGTCCCCACAGGGCTCCTCCCTGTGGGTGGAGTCAGCTCTCTCCACGACCCAAGGGCCCACAACCAAGTTCAAACTTAACATATGCCTTTGGTATTGATGCCACTGTATTCTCTACCTTACCCCTGGGGTGTTGACCACTATATTTCCTATGTTTCTCTCTCAGTTTCTGGGGGTTTGATACAATTGTATGTTTTTTTCCTAACAAAAGTGACTATCTGCTGTGTGTTTATGAGACAACACTACTGGGTATATAGTAATGCTATAACCACCTGACTTGCTGCCATACCTCTCATTCGAAGCTTTGGTATTCAAGCCATTGTTCTCTCTTTTTTGTTGCCCTTATGTGCCTTGGGCTATTCCTGTGTCTCTTTGGGCTGCTACACCCCCCTTCTTGGTATGTTTATGTCACTGTCGGTACTGCATTGTTTCATTTATGGTGCCTCTTAGGGTGTTGTTAGTGTCTTTTGCGTCTCTTTAGGTGCTTTGGGTGTTCATGCTGCTATTAACATGCCATAATCATTTGTCCTTCTTTTTGTTTTTTGAGTATTTATGCCACTATTGAGGATCCTTTGCTCCTCTTTTGTTGCTTTGGCTTGTTCATGCCTCTTTTTAGACTCTTTTTGGGCCACAGTGCCATAGGGTGTTGATCCCACTTTTCTTGCTGTGTTGTTCTGCACCTAAGGATTGAGATTTTAATGTCAGTGCACCTGTTCTGATCATCTCTTGGTATCTTTGGGTGTTTTTACCTTTGCTCCTGCTATCTTCAAATTCCTTTATAGTAGGGATGTGCAATCATCCTGGTTCTGGGAACTCAAAAACCGAACCAAATTTTCACGAAATTTCGAGAAAATTCGGTTTTCGGGTTAGCGCACACTAACTCCCGAATTACAAAGGCCCGAACCACGGGAAATATGAAATTTCCTGCGGTGGGCTGAAAACGAAGCCTGAACCAAAGGGTTCAGGCTTTGCACATCTCTACTTTATAGTACATACTTTCAGTCTTCCCGTGCCGATCAGATGCTTTATAAATGATGTAATTCTTGCACCTCTAATGGTGCTTTGGGGGGGGGGGGGGGGGGAGGTGTATTCTTGGTTCATTTTTCTTTTAGAGCCTTTGGGGTAGATTTTCAAAGGGCTGCGTGTGCGCTGGATTTATTTTCAAAGGGGCCCAGCCAGGCACGTAAACCACGGTATGCGCATAAGTGCCGGGCCTCTTTGATGGGGGTGAGCCGGGGTGGGGAGGGGGTGGCCGGGACATCACCATTGATCACTGTCCTGGAGCCTCACGCACCGGCAGCTGGCTGGAGCACGCAACTTACTTCAGGTCAGGCCCTGAAGTAAGTATAAAATTTTAAAAAATGGTGAGATAGGTAGGGTCTAGGGGTGGGGAGGAGAGGAGAGGGGAAGAGGAAGGGGAAGGGGAAGGGGAAGGGATGTTAGGTAGGAGGGGTAGTGAATTTCCCTCCCAGTCCGTTCCTTAATTGGAGTGGACTGGGAGGGAACTGGGGGAGGCCAAAACGCGTCCCCGCCTAAAGTTTGCAGAAAACCTCCCCCCCTTTGCACATGCCACCCACACATACGCGCGCGGATTATAAAACCTGGTGCACATTTGCACGCGGTCCACATATTTTATAACATGCACGCAGCTTTGAAATTCTACCCTTTAGGGTGTTTTTCCACTCTTGGTGCTGCTTTGCTCTCTCACAGTGCCGTAGAGTATAGATGCCTCTGTTTAGACTACTTTGCTCTGTCACAATGTCTTGGACTCTTCATGCAACTCTTGATGTCAATTTGCCTCACTCTTGATGTCTTGGAGTACTTTTCCCTCTGCTGCTGCTATTTGCCTACAAGTTTCACTAAACTTGAAGAGAAAAGCCTAATTTATGAGCCCGAAATACTATTCTTTGCTTTTCCCATTGGCTTGGGAAGTGAATGACAGAATGACATGAAAAAATGAGTAAGTTTTAGGCCCTGAAAAGAACAAAATGATTCACTGAGCTAAATCAATCGAGGGAATGAAGCAATCCAAAATATTTTTCCACTCACATCCCTAAAAAACATCTATTGGGCTAACAGTGGGGCTACTTCAAGATAGGAAGACTTTCTCCCCTTACACTTAACCATTATTTATTTATTTATTTATTTATTTCTTTTGTATACCGACATTCGATCGAGATATCACATCGGTTTCCAGATAACTAAAGGAATAGGGTGGTAACAGCCCTATTTTACATTATAACATGGTATTAAATAGATATAAGAATATAAGATATAAGAATATAAGAATTATATTTTAAAAGATGAAAATTAACAGTCCAGTAAGATGGTTTAAGTATCCCATCAGCATCAAGAGTGTCACTGCCATCTTGCTTCTCTTTTGCACAAACTTTTAGGTGGGTTAAAAAGAGGTATATCCTGCGGGGGGGCGGGGGGGGGCGGGGGGGAGTTAGGTCATGGGAGGAAAACAGCATGTGGATCTAGCATTATCAAAATTATGTTTGTTATTCCTATCCCACATCCCCATCAGCAGTATAAATAGTAGGTGCAAAATTCCTGGGCACTTTTAATGCATTTATGTAGTTTCTCTTTGAAAAGTACCCCACAGTTTGCAAATATGCAACCTGTTTACAAATTGCCCCCATACTGTTAAATGAAACACACTATTGCCAAAATAGTTATCTCAATTTTTACAATTTGATGGTGGCCTTATTAATGGGGGGCATTGTTCATTTTTATTTTATCTATGCAAATGTATAAGGTTTATAATTCCAGGAATTGGAATCTGTGGCCAGAATCTCATAAAATGGATCGGGCTACCATATTCCTAACGCCTACACAGAAAATAGAAGTCAAGAACTTCTTCTGACCCACTTTCACAAGCAAAAGGTGGGAGCACGTGATCTCTATTCCTCTAGGCTAAGAAAATGGAGCTGAAGGAACCCACCATCACCCCCCTTCTCCTCATCTTTTCTTTCGTTCATTCCTTCTCCAGATTGATTTATATACCTCTCTCTGGGAGGGAGAGAAAAACATCAAGAATCTCCTGGGTCAGCAATCAGTGCTCTGAGGGAGTCACCATTTGTAAGTCCCAAGCACCTCAAGCAGTAGACAAAGTTCACAAAAGAGCAAAATTAATGAGGGATTTGATACTAACCAATTATTTTGGTACACCAAAAGCAAATTCCACCAGCTTACTTTTCTGCCAGTAAATCAAGGGAGGCTATAAATCCATATAATAATTTTCAGCATGCAAATTAAAATAGCACTGTCTATGACACAGCACATATCCGGTTTGACAGCAGTGATCACGGATGGCGCGTTCGAATACTGGTTTTAACAGGCAGGTTTTGGCACGAAAACACAATGATTTAAATGTCTTTGAAAAACACGCATGCCTACACTACATAAGAAGATAAGAAATTGCCATGCTGGGTCAGACCAAGAGTCCATCAAGCCCAGCATCCTGTTTCCAACAGAGGTCAAACCAGGCCACAAGAACCTGGCAATTACCCAAACACTAAGAAGATCCCATGCTACTGATGCAATTAATAGCAGTGGCTATTCCATAAGTAAAATTGATTAATAACAGCTAATGGACTTCTCCTCCAAGAACTTATCCAAACCTTTTTTGAACCCAGCTACACTAACTGCACCAAGCAAATCCTCTGGCAACAAATTCCAGAGCTTTATTGTGCGTTGAGTGAAAAAGAATTTTCTCCAATTAGTCTTAAATGTGCTACTTGCTAACTTCATGGAATGCCCCCTAGTCCTTCTATTATTCGAAAGGTAAATAACCGATTCATATCTACTCGTTCAAGACCTCTCATGATCTTAAAGACCTCTATCATAGCCCCCCTCAGCCATCTCTTCTCCAAGCTGAACAAACCTAACCTCTTCAGCCTTTCCTCATAGGGGAGCTGTTTCATCCCCTTTATCATTTTGGTTGCCCTTCTCTGTATTTTCTCCATCACAGCTATTTCTTTTTTGAGATACGGCGACCAGAATTGTACACAGTATTCAAGGTGTGGTCTCACCATGGAGGTATATAGAGGCATTATGGCATTTTCTGTTTTATTTACCATTCCCTTCTTAATAATTCCTAACATTCTGTTTGCTTTTTTGACTACTGCAGCACACTGAGCCGACGATTTTAAAGTACATATTCAGTTTGACAGTGGAGGTCACGGAGGTGCGGTTGAACAGTAGTCACAGATAACCCATGGATTAACATCGAATTCCATTCTAAAACGTATGATCACAACAATGTGAATTCCATGATATAACAGTACAGTTGTAGCCCCTGAAGCAGCTCAGAATTGAGCGAAGCTCGGCCTGAGTCAGGCATTTTTTATCAATAAAGTTTACTTGGTGTTTACCGATCTTCTTCGTTTGGTCGCTACTTGCAACATTGGATCGGTTTCCGGTTTGTTTCTTTGGTTATAAATTGCTAGCTTGGATCTCTATATGCTATATACATGCACAAAGCACTTTACCTGCATGAAGCACTTTGGGTCTGACCTGCTGTGAACTGTGTTTTTAATCAGTGCTTCTCAGTTGGATAGACTGCTATAAGCTACTAAAAATCTTGCTTACCTCCTGATCTGTCGCTGGTGCTAAAGATGCTCCACCCCATGAGTGACATTATCTTGCATTGCCCCTCTCTCTCTTCATTAAGGCAAGACCCGTGGTGGGCTTCTGCCAGTTGGCTTTCGCCGAAGGTCCTGCCAAAGTGTCTGGCCCTTGGGGGCCCTTCGTGGAACCATGCGTGGGATCAAATGCCTTTGTCAACAATTTCTTAATATTTTGCATTTGTTTAAATGGTATGCTATTTGTTATTCAATTTTGAGTTTCTTCATGGATACTGATTAGGTTGTGCTATTCCAGTTATCTCAGGTTGAGACCATTACGGTGTGTTATTATTATCTAATGTTAAAACTGACCATGTGTTTCGTCATAATCAAGTTTTGGTTTATTCTGGTATTTCCGCACAGTTATCAGCATTCAATTTTACCACTTCATGTGCCTATATTAATGCAAGATCAGTACGAAAAAAGTCCATAGAGATTGTTGATTTGCTTTCAAAGTTCGATTTAGATTTATTATTTATTACAGAATCTTGGCATTCTGATGCCAATATTGTGTTTTTGAATGATTTATGTCCAGCTGGTTATTCTTACATTGGGATGTCTTATATTGAAAGAAAAGGTGGTGGTGTTTTGATATTATTTAAAAGAAATTAGATGTGGTTCAGCTTTCATTTGAATGTTTTAAAAACTGTGAAGGTATATTATTTAGGCTGGGTTCATTAGTTTTCTGTGTATTGTTTGTTCCTCCTAACCATTATATTCTGAATTATTGAATTTATTAGCCTGCAATTACAATATTCAAGATTAGTTTAATGTGCATTTTGAGGATGATAATTTGGGTTTAAGTAGAACCTTTAAATCTTCTATATCTGTCTTAGGTCTACATTTATTAGATTCATTTCCAAACAATAAAGCAGGGTACTTATTTCTGAAAGTCTATTTGTGGATGGTTTTACAAGTTTGAAACAGAAACTGATAGTTTCTTGGTCTGACCATTTACTGCTGTATGATTGTCATTTAGTGGTAAATAAAAATAATTTAGATCACATCATTAGGGAAATCAGGAAATCATTGGATAAAGAAACATTTGAGAATCTTTGGAGTGAGGCAGTATCCAACTGTTCTGAAGAAGAATTAGATCAGTCAATAAGATGGTGGAATTCTACACTGAGTGATAAATATGAGAGTGCCACACCATCAAGGTTAGTGCAATGTAAACTGTAATCTAACTGTGCTCCATGGTTTAATGCGCAGCTGATATTAGGCCACAGGGAATTACATAAAACTGAAAGAAAATGGAGGAAATCCAAGACAGATATTGATAAAGATATTCATAAAGATGCTTTAATAAAGTCTATACCTTAATTTTATCTACTAAAAAAATCATTTTATTCTACATTGATTAATAATTCTTTGAATAAGCCATGGGAGCTTTTTCAGATAGCTAAGCAATTTTTAAAGTATCCAAAGAATGTAAAAGATTCTGCTCTGACAAGTGAGGAACATGCTAAATATTTTTTAGATAAGAATCATAATTTACAAGCTGATATTATCAATATTTCAGGAGATACAGAAATTGATTCAACAACTGTTTTATTTTGTGTGTTAATTTTAATGTGAATTTTTGTTGTAATACGTTTTGAACATTTTGGAATTAACATAACAGAAATTGCAAATAAATAAATAAATAAATAAATAAATAGATAAATAAATATGTGGCAGCATGTAGTTGTTTGAAAGTTATCCTCCCTATCTATAGGAGAGATCTAATGTTAGAGTAATGGTTGGGAATTGGGATACCAATGGTCAAATTCTACTTTTCCTAATTGTACTTTCTGAGGTCTATAATCAAAAGAGACTTAGGTCTGAATTTATCAAAATGCACTAAATACCGCATGTGATAGAAAAAGGGGAAGAGCTAGGTTATGAGAGAGAGAGAGAGAGAGAGAGAGAGAGAGAGAGAGAGAGAGACTAACTAACTATAATCCCCTTGCCCTAGATAGGTATTTATATCTCTATGGGAGGCCCACCTACTACTTCGAGGTGAGGTTTAGGTATTAGTGTAGGGGGTTAGGGGCCACTTTGACATTCAATGTGAGACGTACGAACAGAAAAGTGCTCTCTTGTGAAGATTTGATGACCCTCGGAGTGAGGAAACTCACCCATGTTGGGTGAGTTTCCTCACTCCGAGGGTCATCAAATCTTCACAAGAGAGCGCTTTTCTGTTCGTACATCTCACATTGAATGTCAAAGTGGCCCCTAACCCCCTACACTAATACCTAAACTTCACCTCGAGTTATTAGGTGGGTCTCCCATAGAGATATAAATACCTATCTAGGGTAATGGCATTATAGCTAGTCTCTCTCTCTCTCTCTTTCTCTCCCCAAGGTTTAACACTACTAAAGAAGGTGTAGTTAAAGTCATATGATAGGGTTTCACAAAATGGTAAATCTCACTCCTCCTCTTTTTCAGATTTGCATTGCACCATACGCTATGGTGCTTTTTGTATGCATTAAGCCCTTAACGTCTTATAGCATTTTGATAAATGACCCCCTTAGCCAGCTACATCCAAGTCTTTGATAATTGGCAGACCTATGTAACCTGTTAAATTTAACTAGGTGGTTAAATTTAGCTGGTAAAATTCTGGCCTCACTTGGGGCAGGCATGGGGAGGGAAGGAAAAGGACAGTACTACTGGGGATCTCTCTTCCTCCTTTCCTAAAAAGGGGCAGGAGGGAGGGAAATCCTCAGCAGCACTGTCCGTTTTAGAGCAGCAAGGCAGGGTGGAAGATTGGGCTAAGAGAACATTTTTGTTAAATATCAGAGAAGGAACCTGTGGGGGGAGACAGGAATAAGTGAATGCTTTTTATATACTGTACCTATTTTAGGGGAAAGTATATTTATTTCTGGAGCTTTTTTTTATTTAAAGAGTGGGGAGAAAGGGAATTTGGCTCCACAGGGCTTTTCTTTTCATATGCAGTATTGGGAGGGAAAAAAGGTGGTTTGCATATTTTTAAGAGGACTTAGCTGATTAGTGCCTTATTTTCTGCACTAATCTGCTAAGTTTATCCAAGGGAATACAGCCACACTAAATTTAGCCAGTCAGATTTTTGACTGACTAAATTAAGAAACATTTTCAGCTGAAAACCTAACTGCCTAGGTTCAACTGAATCAAAATCCAAAATATTAGGGAACCATTGGTTTCTTATCAACAATGAACAACAATGACTAGTGTAAATGTACCATCTATTGTTTATATAGGCCACTTTTTTATAGATTGCTTAAGTATAGATACACTTCTGCCGGATTAACAAACAGCAAATGAGGTGTTAACTTTGCTGAAGATAAAAATCAAGGAGCATGTCCAAGATAAGTGCACAGTTGATTGATTTTAAGAAACACGAATGAATGTTGGGCAAGATTTATGTTGATTAAGTGGAAGAAATGTTTGGGTCTCCAGCAAAAGTGTATATATGGAAATCTATTAAAAAAAAGGGCAAAGTCACTAGATTGTTTTCATTGTAGAGAATGGCAATGATTTTGTTAACTACGCTGGTTTTAAAAGAAGAAATATAACTAAAAATTCACAAAATTTTCTTTTTGCATTAAAAATAAAAACGAAGAGGTTTTTACAAAAAATAAGAGGTTTTTAGACTCGTGATTATAACAACTGGTTATTCAGAATTTGAATTGTCACATTCTCAACCAGTACTGAGGTCTTTTTCCTTTGTTTGAAAAAATTTCGTAATACTATTTTGTATAACATATAATTAATAAATCTACAAGATTATAAAAAGAACAATCATTTTGGAGATCTATATAAACAATAGATGGTACCTTTACACTAGTCATTTTTGTTCATAGGTTCAACTGAATACTTTCCTAAAGATAGCTAACTAAAATTAGTTGGATATCTTGTCAGCTCAGCAGGTCTTTGAATATTGACCTCCCTATGACCTTGAATAATTCTTCTGTTGACTGAGATACCTACTTTAGGTTTGATTCATTCCCTCAGTTTCCAGGATCCATAGTGTGACTATCTCTTGTTATTCAGGTTTTGCTAAGTAGCAGCTGTCATACAAAGATATATTCAAGATGGTCAAAAAGATATTTGGCAAGGCAGTAAAAAATGCATATTTGAGACACACAGAAGAGTTATTCATTCATACACTTACATAGATCACATTCACCTCCCAGACCTCTGAAATCAAAATGTATTTAACCTTTCCAAGGTTGAAATATCTTCAGCAAATCTCTTTCTGTAGCCACACAGCTCCCATTTTGGCCTATAGGAACAATGTTGCCATTTATTTTCTTTTCCTCTAATGGCAAAAGCCAGAAACCTACTTTAAACAAAGAAATGCCAATTACATTTTAGCACATGCCATGAGAGGGAAATGTGATAAAACCTGCTTTGTGAAATCAATTGGCTGTATATTCTTTTGGCCAAAGCTGTTTGTAAAGAGACCAAACTGCTATTTTTTTTACAAACAGCTTCCAAAGGAGTAACAGTGTTAGCTTGTAGTAGCAAAACTGACAGTCTGAATGTAGTCTGCACAGAAACAGTATTACTAAGCTTTCTAGGACAAGAGTTCATGTCATCAGTTGCATGAAATGTAGAGGAAGTGGAGGTAATAGATACTGTACTGCACATGTTGCTGGATTAGATGTTTGGTAAGACAGGTTTGGATGTTTTTTCAGCGTATATAATACCAAATGGTGTCTTTATCAGATTGTTAATACTTACTCCTGGGTCAGGAGAGTTATCTATAAAGGCACAACACTTTTGCACAAATTTCTAGAATTTGATTCTTGTTCATTGGTGAATGCTTTGTTGAGTATATATAATCAGATGTGGACTTTGCACTCTTCTCAAGGGGCTTACTAGATGTCCCTAGTGTGCAACACACATGGCTGGGTGAAATGAGAGTACATGCATTTTCGGTGGCTGCTCCAGAGATTTGGAACTCTCTACCTTTTGAGTTATGTATGAAAGGATAAACAACCCCCCCCCCCAAAAAAAAAAAAACCCAAACAAACTGGCTTATATATTATAGGGTGAATTTTAAAAGCCTGTCACACCAAAATTATAGGATGCACAAAGAAGTCTGGATCCTAAGCTCCAACTGTATTTTAAAACATTCCCATATATGCACATATATGTCATGGCTCGCACATCTCAAAAGTTTCTTAAAAGAGGCAGTGTGGTGGGCATGGTCGGGGGGGGGGGGGGTTATGGGCATTTCAGGGCCTGGCCAAGAGATATGCATGTAAATACTTACCCTTACCTGCCCCAGAATGAGCCAAGGTCCCTGTAAATTGACTTCTTCTATGGATGATTTGTAAGTTACAAATTAAAAGGATCGATCTATTTCTGAGGGGTTTTAAAGTGTGTGGGGAAACTGGAGGTAGTGTAGACTAACAAAACCATGGGGGTTTGGATGATCTAGCTATTAACTGGGTGAACTGGTAGATGATGAACTGGTAAACTGGGAATGTCATCAATAGCCCTGTCCTGGCCCGCCCCCCTGCCACACCTCTCCTCACCTAGAATACACCCCCCCCCCCCAACCGGCCTGCCCCTTCCAAGAAGCCCGACACTTGAGCATGTACCTGTCTTAATGGTGTGGCCGGGCCTCTTGGAAAACTCGCCCAGCGTACGCAAGGTCTGGCCATGTGCATAAAGGCCGTATTTTATCCATGCGGGCATTTAAAAATCTTCCCTTTAGTTGTTCCTTGTCTCATTTATGAATGCAATTACTAAGCTTAATTTTCATAGATATATAATAATGGGTGAAAATATTTAGAGGTAGGTTTTCCACATGGATGTGCCCATTTTCTACCGTATACCCACCGGCACGCACATGGTGGAAAATCAGTGGACTGCGCGCACATGCACGCTGGATGTGCAGGCGGCTTGTGCGGGGGGGGGGGGGGGAATTTTGCAATTTCAGCACGGCGATACATTCAGGCCTTCCCCAGTTCCCTCCCAGTCCACTCCAACAAAGAAGCGGACTGGGAGGGAACTTCCCTACACCCTACCCATACTCTCTCCCTCTTCCCTTCTCCTTCCCACCCCTTAAACCCTACTTTTTTTCATTTTTTCCCTTTGACAACTTACTTCAGCTGCGGAGCTGAAGTAAGCTGCGCACACCGGCAGACGGCCAGTGCACGAGTCATCGGGACAGCCATCAATAGCATTGCCCCGGCCCTCACCCCCAACCCCACCCTTCTCCTCACCCCGGCCCACCCCTTCCAGGAAACCCGGCACTTGTGCACATACCGGCCTTTACGCACGTGGCCAGGACTCTTGGAAAATTCACCCGGCGCATGCAAGGCCTGGCCACGCGCATAAAGTCAGACCTTATGCGCACGGGCAGTTTAAAATCTGCCCTTTAGTGCATCCACCTTTTAATGCATGTCAACCTCAGTGTTACCTGAAAAGATATTCAGATACCTCAAAGCTATAAATAATGCATATCAAACAAACTTTTTTCAATGAAAAACATATGAAAAATAAGAGACAATGATAGGATACTCAAAGGGAGTAAAGTTAGGAATAAAATTAAACAATATGCCATCATGGAATGGGTTATAAATGCATGCATCAGTATTCCAGAAGAGATGGTAGATGCAAAAACAGAAACATAATTTAAGAAAACTCTGTGAAAGTCAGAGAGGATCTGGTCTATGGCATTGGGCAGAATAGGTGGACCTTTTGTTACTTCTCAGCTATCATGCACATGCGCCTATTTCTAGTTCATATTCTAAATTATGACTGGTGCTTAACAATGCATACCAGTTTTCAATCTGCCACTTATTTGCTCATGATAAATGAGATTTACACTGTATCCTTATTTTACTAGATAGTATAACTTTTAAGAAATACGTTAGTTTTATTTTGGAACTTAATATGATCTGAGCAAATGAAGGAAAGTTTGATTTATTGCTAATAACTAAGGGGCAGATTTCCAGAGCCCTGCTCGCCTAAATCCGCCTAAATCCGGGCGGATTTAGGCGAGCAGGGCCCTGCGCGCCGGTGCGCCTATGTTCAATAGGCCTACCGGCGCGCACAGACCCCGGGACTCGCGTAAGTCCCGGGGTTTTCAGAGGGGGGCGTGTCGGGGGTGGGCCCGATCCGCGCGGCATTTTCGGGGCGTGTCGGGAGCGTTTCGGGGGCGGGCCTGGGGGCGTGGTTTCGGCCCGGGGCGGACCGGGGGCGTGGCCGCGCCCTCTGGACCCGCCCCAGGTCGCGTCCCGGTGCGCTAGCGGCCTGCTGGCGTAAATCCCCCGACAAAGGTAAGGGGGGGGGGTTTAGACAGGGCCGGGCGGGTGGGTTAGGTAGGGGAAGGGAGGGGAAGGTGAGGGGAGGGCAAAAGAAAGTTCCCTCCGAGGCCGCTCCGATTTCGGAGCGGCCTCGGAGGGAACGGAGGTAGGCTGCGCGGCTCGGCGCGCGCCGGCTATACGGAATCAATAGCCTTGCGCGCGCCGTTCCTGGATTTTAGCGGCTACACACGTATCTACTAAAATCCAGCATACTTTTGTTTGCGCCTGATGCACCAACAAAAGTATGCCAAATCGCGCTATTTGAAAATCTACCCCTAAGGGTGTATAGCTGAAAAATGTTGCTTCTTCAATTTCATTTTGGTTTTTTTCTTTTTGTTTTTGTTTTTGTTTCATTTTTAATCTTTTTGTTTCATTTTTAAACAAAACTTAAAGGGCCAGATAGTAAAAGATACGTGCGGGAGTAGATTTGTTTGCGCAACTTGTGCATCTTGCGCGCGCCGAGCCCTAAAGGATCCCCGATGACTTTCCCAGCTCCCTCAGAGGGAGCTATCCTTCCGCCATTCCCCATCTTTCCCTCCCTTCCCCTACCTAACCTGCCCCCCATTTCTACCTAAACCCCCATCCTGACCTTTGTTGCAGAAGTTACGCCTGCCTCTGGGCAGGCGTAACTTACTCGCGCCGGCCAGCGGCTGGCACACCATTCCCCAGCATGGATACTACGAAGGAGGCCTCGGTCCTGCCCCTGGACCACCCCTGGACCCATGCCATGCCCCCAGACCCGCCCCTATTTCGAAGCCCTGGGACATACGAGTGTTACAGGGCTTGCGCGTGCCACTGAGTCTATGTAAAATAGGCTCAGCGCATGCAGGGGCAACTTGGGGCAGATTTTTGGGGGTTACACACATATGTTACGCGCGTAACCCTTTGAAAATCTGCCCCAACGTGCACATGAGCAAAATAATCTGTTTCTTTAGTGCTGAACCTGCAATTTTGCCTAGCCCTTTATTAGTTTTGACCAATTTAACCAAAATCCAAATTGCTCTATGTATACAAAATACAATCACTAATTTAAAGACACTGACAGGGAAATATGGAAAGACTGGCCCCAAAGAAAAAACTGGTAATAAATAATAATATCATCCCAATGCTAAACACCACAAACACCAAAAGGAATGATATATAAACAAATCAAACACATTAAAAAAATGTTTAAAAAATTCAAATAATTTAATCAATTGTACTACAAACATTATAAAATATTGTTGTAGGTACGGTTAAGCATTCTTAATACCATTAAAAGTCAAACATACAAAACATAGAAAAACATAAATTTAAAAAGTCCAGAATACAAAAGTAGATACCATTAATAAATGTCTTTAGCCATTCCTAAAACGTTTCTCTAAATCTGCTTCATCAGGGGAAGGTGCCAATAAACATGGACAAAGCAAATATCACTGTACAACATGAAAAAAAAAGTCCTCAAGAGGGGAGAAAACAGTCTGTTTCCATTTTATTATCAGTAAGGCAAAGGCAGAGGCAAATATACTTCTGTTGCACCAGTTCCCATGGCATCATACTCAGAATGCCATTATCACCAATCTGAAGACAAAAAGGATTCATTTGAGAGAAGTATGCTTTAAGTTCAGCTTTTGTTGAAGCCGTTTTTGAAGAATATGATCTACAGTTCTGTCTGCTTTATTCATGTTATTTTCACCTTCTCCTGAACAAGGTAATTTAGCTAAACATATTGATAATGGTTGTAGACATTTATTAATGGTTTAAACTTTGATTTCTGGACTTTTCAAATTTGTGGTTTTCTTCTATGGTTTGTATGTTTGTCACTTAAAGGTGGGAAGGGTTAAGAGTTCTTGCATTGCTTATATTTTGCATTGTTTGTAGTAAAATTGATTACATTTAAATAAAATACACTTTGACATTATTTTTTTAAATGTATTTATATTAGGGATGTACATTTGTTGCTCCATTCATTTCATTTGTTTTGGCAGTACGTGTGTAACCCACAAATGGATAGTAGGCGTGCCAAAACAGATGGTGTGAGCATATGTACGTGCCGACTACATACATACACACAATCAGTTTTGGTGCGCCTATTATCAGTTTGTGGGATACATGTGTACTGCCTAAACAAATGAAACAAATAAATTAACAAATGCACATCCCTTTGGCATTTGAAGATGGTCCCAAAACAGTTCCCATTGATTCTGCTGCAGCTTATGCCCAGTATCATTTTTCAGTTTGTTTACTTACTCACAACATAAGACTTTTCTGAAGATTTAAAATAACAGCACACATTTTAAGTTGTCTTTTTATAAGTCATATTTTTAAAACACAGCTGTACTACTTCAGGCTTATTAAAAAATCGATCATATTGCAAGTTATGGCAATGGCAATAGCAATTTTTATTTAATAGACCAATTTTTAGGAACATCAATTTCATGTACAATGAAATATCCTCAGTTACATACCAAAATACAACCAATAAACAACATCAATTACATAAAAGATTACATCCTTAAATATATAATAATAAACCAGTAAAACATTGTAAAAATTGCATAACTAAAAATAAAATAAGAGTAAATAATAACAGATTCAAAAGTCTACCACCCATAAGCAAAGCATTTAAATCCACTAAAAAGCTAAAAACATGGGGTTATTACTAAAAAAAAACTTGGTAAATAACAAACATTGATTAATTTTCTGGCTCTATGATAGTTTTTCTCCATTCTTCTTAAAATACTATTTCTCAACTGACTCCATTTGTTGTTTTGAGACCTTGATAAGGAATATGCAATCTGAAGTTCAGAATATATCATAAGGCACCCATCCTTCATAATTTTCAAAGGATCAAATACCTTTACTTTGCCATAGGACCCAATTTAACATAAGTTATTTATCTTAAAGGCAGCATCAAACCAAATAAACTGAAATGCAGACTCATTCCATTTGTCATTTGTCAGCTACTCTAGATTATGAACCACTTTGTGCAGATAACAACATTGGATATTCTGTAAAATGCTTTGAAGGGACCAATCCAGGGGAAAAAGCATAGAGAAAACAAGAGTGCTGAATAATATTTCTAAAATTGTAGGGAGAATCATCCTCAAAAGAATCCACAATCCAGTCACAAATCTTACTTAGTATATATTCCTCATGACAACCAATCAAATCTGAAAATTTTATAACCCCTTTGTCTCTGCCATAAGTTTCTTATTGGATATTTTAGGGGGTTTACTTCAGAATCACATCTATCTAAATATTATTTGTCCTTTAGAAGTGCAATGAAGATGTGATTCTTTCAACACCCCAATAAGTAAATAGTTTATTTTCCTAATCTGCTTATCTTTAAATGGATGGCCCAGTTTATGTCACTTGCTAGCAGTTTATTAGTAGCTTTTTCTTCTTTTTAATTTAATTTAATCTGCTGTTACTACCTGTTCTTTTATTGATTATTATATTGTTTATAAAATGTTTGTTTTATTGATTATTTCGATGCTATTAATTTAGTAACTAGTAAATGATGACTGAAAAACACCCAAGTGGTCCATCCAATCTGCCCAGCAATTTGCCTAGGGTAATAACTACCACTCAATTCAAGTTACCCCAGTTAACACAGGTTATCTGTTTGTTCCAAATTGACATTTATTATTGTATGCTTAAAGATGAATTTTAAAAGCCCTACACATGCTAAAGTCAGGAGAAATGCTCAGAAGTCAGGCCGGCACACGCTGTGCAGATTTTATAAAGCTTGCAAGTACACCTGTACCTCCCGGTACACGCAAAATACATTTTTGGCAAAAAATGGGTGGGGGTGGGCGTGATCTTGGTGGGGCATGGGCGTTCCTACATTTCTCAATTAAATCTGTGTGTAAGTATTTATATGCACAATACCCCATGGTAAATATTAGTCAGTAAACTAATGAAATGTAAAAATATTTAATGGTCCCTCTGCATAACTTAAGTTCTGCTATGAATGGCATTTATGTCTTGAACAAAAAAATGCTAAAGAGGATAGCAAGGTTTTAAGGGTTGAGGCTAATAGGGTAAAATTAGGCCAATTAATTAGGGGGGTTGGGAAGTTCTATCTTTTATCTAGGTGAACTAGGAATTAACCGGGTTAATTAATAATTGCATCGGTTTGCGTATCTACTAAAATTCTCCCACTTATGCAGTAGAGACGGCTTTTGAGTGCACATGCTGCATTTATTTAAAATTGTGTGCACATGTATGCATGTACAGCCTATTTTATACCATGTGCGAATATACATACATGTATTATAAAATGGTCACCTCCATTGGCGCAAGCTGGCATACCCGAATACATGTGCGCCTGCTGTTTAAAAGTTACTGTTCTCACTTTTATTTTATTTTTGATGTGATTTTATCTTATTTATGGTATGTGATTTTGTTGTACCTTATTTTGAGCAATTTGAAAAGGCAAGTTATAAATGTAATAAATAAATACATAAACACAATTCTTGTAGATGATAATCTATGTTGATGTGAATGATTCAGAAAAATTAATTAAATGAACTTTGTGGTTTGTTTTCAAGATAATAGCCATTCTTCCTCACATAAGAATATAAGTAGCTACAATAACCATTTTTCTCCAAACTAATAAACTTAAGGATGTTAATAAATTACTCAAGCATGAGTACATAGAAATGACTAAAACTGCTTCTTATTAATGACTTGTTTAGTAGGTGCATTTGCTCTTCATATACTGCCATTCAGTGATGAACAAGAATGCATTTTCTTCCATTGGAAATATTTGCATGTACTGAAACACATGCACATACTTTCAGAGTAGAAATACATGGTATTGTATAAACTGTGCTGCTTCTGTGGCAGATAATAAAATACTAGCATTAATCTTTTTGTCCACTTATGTGCACAAATGCTGCTTTGCAGATAGGTTTGAAAATTAGACTGCCTGTAAATATACCATTAAATATTTTTATATTTCATTAGTTTACTGACTAATATTTACCATGGGGTATTTGGATTAAGACACCCATTGCAGCTGATT
This sequence comes from Rhinatrema bivittatum, assembly GCF_901001135.1. Classification (NCBI taxonomy): domain Eukaryota; kingdom Metazoa; phylum Chordata; class Amphibia; order Gymnophiona; family Rhinatrematidae; genus Rhinatrema; species Rhinatrema bivittatum. The sequence continues at coordinate 150,711,758 of NC_042619.1, forward strand.
GAATTTACTGCACTTTAGTGCATCTGTGCCTTTGTGTCTATGGGAAAAACAATTAATATATCTGGCCTTATAAATATAGATAGAGGGATAGATATGGGTATATTGAATCTAGATAATTAAATGCATTTGTTTTGACCGTCGGCCGCGGCCACCCGCAGCTGACCCAACTTACATCTTGCCATGCTTGGCCCTCCACTCCAGGGGAACTTGCAGCTTTGGCCAGCCATTGTCGCCATGCTGTTCCTGGTCTTCCTTGCTCCAAATGGCGGCTAGGATGCCGGCGACCCATGCTCCGACATCGGGTACTCCTAGGTGCGCAAGCGCCATCTGTTCTCTATTTAAAGGGCCAATGGCAGGAATCCCTGAGCCGTCCCCGACTGATACATCATTACCTTGGGATATTTAAGCACCTCCTTAGACCTAAGCAAACTGACTTGGCAACAAGTTCCTTCACCTCTCTGGTTCTTGTTTCCTGTCTCTCCAGACCCATGGTTCTTGCCTTGGACCTGTTCCTGCTGACTTGGACTCTGGATCAGGTACATACTCCTCGGGGGCCTGCCTGTGCTTCCTTTCGGGAGACTTGGTCTCTGGGTTTCCTTGCTCCTCGTGGTCAACCCTGCGCTCCTCCCCAGAGATCCTACCGTCTCGCTTCCCCGCTCCTCGAGGCAGTCTCTACCTTTACACATTGGAGTCCTTTCGTGGATTACAAACTAGTTAAAAGACAGGAAACAGAGAGTAGGATTAAATGGTCAATTTTCTCAGTGGAAAAGGGTAAACAGTGGAGAGCCTCAGGGATCTGTACTTGGACTGGTGCTTTTCAATATATATATAAATGATCTGGAAAGGAATACGATGAGTGAGGTTATCAAATTTGCGGATGACACAAAATTATTCAGAGTAGTTAAATCACAAGCGGATTGTGATACATTACAGGAGGACCTTGCAAGACTGGAAGGTTGGGCATCCAAATGGCAGATGAAATTTAATGTGGACAAGTGCAAGGTGCTGCATATAGGGAAAAATAATCCTTGCTGTAGTTACACGATGTTAGGTTCCATATTAGGAGCTATCACCTAGGAAAAAGATCTAGGCATCATAGTGGATAGTACTTTAAAATCGTCGGCTCAGTGTGCTGCAGCAGTCAAAAAAGCAAACAGAAGATTAGGAATTATTAGGAAGGGAATGGTTAATAAAATGGAAAATGTCATAATGCCTCTATATCGCTCCAAGGTGAGACTGCACGTTGAATAATGTGTACAATTCTGGTCGCTGTATCTCAAAAAAGATATAGTTATGATGGTGAAGGTACAGAGAAGGGCAACCAAAATGATAAAGGGGATGGAACAGCTCTCCTATGAGGAAAAGCTGAAGAGGTTAGAGCTGTTCAGCTTGGAAAAGAGACTGCTGTGGGAGAATATGATAGAGATCTTTAAGATCGTGAGAGGTCTTGAATTAGTAGATGTGATTTGGTTATTTACACTTTTGAATAATAGAAGAACTAGGGGGCATGCCATGAAGTTAGCAAGTAACACATTTAAGACTAATCAGAGAAAATTATTTTTCACTCAATGTACAATAAAGCTCTGGAATTTGTTGCCAGAGGATGTGGTTAGTGCAGTTAGTGTAGATGGGTTCAAAAAAGGTTTGGATAGTGCATACAGGCCTATCTAAGTAACCTAACATTACCTCAGCTCACAGAGGAGGAGCGTGCCTATCTGGACAGGGAGATCTCTCAGGCAGAAATTGATCTTGCAATTAAAGGCCTTAAGCTTAACAAAGCCCCTGGGCTTGATGGTTATTCCTCAGTTTTTTATAAAAAGTTGGGCTCGGTTCTTGGCGCACCGCTGCAGAAGTATTTCAACCACTTGAGAGCTGGGAATCCCATGAGAACAGGGACTAACACAGCTGGGATTACTATTATAGGCAAACCTGGTAGGGACTTACTACAATGTGGGTCTTATCGTCCAATCTCTCTTATAGACATTGATCTTAAGTTGTTGGCAAAAATTTTGGCGACACGTCTAAACTCCATCATTGCCCGCTTAATACACACAGACCAAGCAGGTTTTATACCGGGTCGGATGGCCGCTGACAATATTCGGAAAATAGTTGACCTGACTTGGTGGGCCCGTGAGCGGGAAATCCCCATGGCCTTATTATCGGTGGACGCGGAGAAAGCTTTCGATATGGTTCATTGGCCATTTTTGTTTTGTACACTTCGGAAGCTTAATTTTGGACCATTCTTTTTAAATTGCTTGCAACAACTCTATACTGACCCCCAAGCACGGGTAAAGGTAAATGGCACTTATTCAGAAGCTTTTCCGATTAAACGAGGGACCAGACAGGGTTGCCCACTGTCACCCCTCTTATTTGCTTTATTTTTGGAACCCCTAGCTATCAGCGTACGGTCCAACTCGAGGATTCAGGGAGTACTTATTAATGATACAGAATACAAAATGTCCATGTTTGCGGACGATGTTCTGTTCTCCCTTACAAATCCATCCCAATCCTTAAGAGAAGCCTTATCCACGATGCAGGCCTTTAGCAACGTGTCTGGCTTTAAATTAAACATAGAAAAATCAGAGATACTAAATATATCCATTCCGGAAGCGGATCTATCCGCGCTGAAAGAGGGGTTTGCGTTCAAATGGGCCGCCAAGAAGATTAAGTATCTCGGAGTGTATCTTAGCCGGGATCCTAATGAATTATACCAGCTAAATTATCCCCCACTCATCTCTAAAATATTCCTAGATTTGGATCGTTGGTCTAATTTATATTTGTCATGGTTTGGGCGTATCGCCTCTGTTAAAATGAACGTTTTGCCACGGTTGGGATATCTTTTTCAGGCTTTGCCGATCCATTTGTCTACCCAGCTCCTGAAGAAGTGGCAGCAGAGAATCTTCTCTTTTATTTGGCGCCGACGTCCGCCTAGGGTGTCACAATTCATTATGTATCAACCCAGGCAGCGAGGAGGCTTAGGGGTCCCAAATTTAAGGTGGTATTTTGCTGCGGCCCAATTAAGAGCAATTTTAGACTGGCATCGCAAGAGAGAACAAAAGCAATGGTGCCTCATAGAACAATCGTTGGTGGAGAGGATGCCTCTTAAAGATCTTATTTGGCTGCCACGGCAGACTTGGTTTCCTGTGCCGCACATGCCTCTCCCTGTTAGAACTACGCTAGCTAGTTGGAGAGCTTGGAGGATTTCCCTAGTGGGAGACAGAAAATACTTTTCTAATTCGGGTCTAATCGCTAACGCTCTCCTGCATCATAGGGATCAACAGTCTGCTTTATCCATCTGGGCTGAGCGGGGGATACGGGATTTAGGGCACTTATGGCAACATGGTAAAATGGTCCCCTTTTCACAGTTACGGGAGCTATATTCATTACCCAGTTCAGATGTATTTACTTATCTCCAAGTGCGTCACTTCTTTCAGGTAGAGAGGATTGGTCTTGAATTGGAGAAGGGGAAGTCACAGCTAGAACACTGGGGCGACTGTGCTGATTCCCTGACAAAGGTTATATCAAGGATTTACTCCTTCTTAAACAGGGATCCTACTACTAAATTGCCTTACATGAGGGCTTGGGAGAATGACATAGGGCGCTCATTGACGCAAGAAGACTGGGATGAGATACATGTAGCGACCAAAAAAGGATCGCAATATGCTTCTCTCGCCGAAAATTGTTATAAATTACTCTTGCGCTGGTATTACTCTCCAGATCGATTACATAAGTTTGCTGTTACTCACAGTGCGAGGTGTTGGAGGGCCTGCGGGCAGTTGGGCACGTTCTACCATATGTGGTGGACGTGTCCTAAAGTTGTAGACTATTGGGCGCTTATCACTCAATTTTTGAGCCAAATTTTGGGCTTGCAGATCACACTGGGTCCAGAAAATGTACTTTTGAATTTACCAGTTGATATATCACGGGCCCAATGGAAAGTAGCGCACTTGGTCATCATGGCAGCTAGAGGAGAGATAGCCCTGAAGTGGAGATCCGTTAATATGCCTACTGAGCTTGAAGTAAAAAACAGGATTAGGAAGCTTTGGCGCATGCACACGGGGATTCTTATCTCTCGACCCAGCAATCCCCAACAACTGCTTGTGTGGAAACCACTGGAGAGATGGTTAAACTTGTGATGATCCACGGCTGGTAGTTTACTTTTACTTTTGTATAATGTGGGGAATGACGTCTTCATTCTATGATAGGAGGCTTTATTATTTATTTCTGTTTTCTGGGGGAAGGGTCACCTCTGACGTATCTCAGCGTTTCTGGGGCTGTGTGTCCTGCCTTTGATTTCATATTGTATCTCATTCCGAGACCTGATTGTATTCCATCCCGCTATTTTGATGTGTTTTGTTACAAATGCTCACGACCACTACACTGAAGGGTTTTCTACTGCGGGGGGGAGGGTGGGAGGGTTAGGGTGGGTTTGTTATCAGGGGTGGGCTTTAAGAGGTTTGGATAAGGGAAGAAACAGAATTGTGGACTCTGAAACAAGTTTACTGTTGTTTACTGTTGTCACTCTTTGATTATGTTGTTTTCTGCTTCTAAACTTGTTGCTATGTTATTGAAATACCAATAAAATATTAATAACAAAAAAAAAAAAAGGTTTGGATAAGTTCTTGGAGGAGAAGTCCATTAACGGCTATTAATCAAGTTTACTTAGGGAATAGCCACTGCTATTAATTGCATCAGTAGCATGGGATCTTCTTAGTGTTTGGGTAATTGCCAGGTTCTTGTAGCCTGGTTTGGCTTCTGTTGGAAACAGGATGCTGGGCTTGATGGACTCTTGGTCTGACCCAGCATGGCAATTTCTTATGTTCTTATGAGTCTTTGACTCTACACTTCCCTGCTCCTTGGGGCAGCCTCTATGTCACTTTACCAGAGACTTTGATTCTATGCTTCCCTGCTTCTTGGGGCAGCCTCTTCGCAATGTCATCAGAGACTTTGGCTATATATTTCCCTGCTCCTCGGGGCAGCCCATGCCACCACATCAGGGTCTTGACTCTGCGCTTCCCCCACTCCTCGGGGCAGCCCTACATCATCGCACCAGTGACTATGTTGCTACTCTGTCCAGCCCCTCGGGACAGTCTCTGCATTACTCCTTCTGTGCTCCTATCTCCGCGCCTCCCGCTCCGCGGGACGTGCCCAGTGCATCTCTGCATTGAAGGTTCCTTCTCTGATACATCTTCCAGCTCAATAGTGTGATCACGTGGCTGTGACCCTGGGCGTCCTCTCTCTACTGAACTTAGTCATGTCCCTGCTGCAGCTGACCTCACCTCCCAACAGTGTCCTGTGGGGCCCTACCCCTCAGGTAGTATCAACCTTCACCTTGGGCCAAGGGTCCATGAAATACATGAATCCTAATAGAAATCCTAACAGCATTTAAATGGCATGTTTATAATTTTTTAGAAATATGTAATGCAGTATAAGAATAATTGATTTGTAATGGTAAAAGAATTTACACAATTTGAATATCTTACTGATATAGGGCCCAATTCTTTAAGTTATCCTGGTGTGAAACTTAACTGAATATAACATATTAGGCTGAGTTACTAGGGATTTTCAGCGGCATGGCTATGCTACTGAATATCCCCATATAAGCAGCCGGAAAAGTTATATCCGGGTAAGTTAATCCTGATTTTTGGCAGGTGTAAATTATCCAATTAACTTTTTCTTTCATTCTTTTTTTATCCAATTCCTAAAATTATACAAGATATCAATCTTGAAAGAAATATGAAATTGAGATAAAGAGAAAAAAAAAGAGAAGAAACCATTATTATATAAGTACATGTTAACACTCTCAATTCCAATCAAGTCCTCAAAATTGGAGGGAGGATCCAATCCATAACCCAAGGAATAATTATACAAAGAAACAAAAATCGCATAGGAACAGCCTTATACAAAATAGGGAACTATTATGAGGTATTACGACTGGAGGTCAGCAGAATGAACACTGTCTAAACTTTTCCAACTAAGATGGACTGAATATTGGATACAGTGGGGTACATTTTAAAAGACAGCGCACGTGCGAACAAAAATACGCTGGATTTTACAAGATACGCTACTACAGAATCTAAAATACAGCACGTATCTTATAAAATCCAGGGTCGGCGCGCGCAAGGGGGTGCACATTTGTGCAATTTGCACGCGCCGAGCCCTGCGCGTGCTGCCCGTTCCCTGCACCCCCCCTCCCTTCCCCTCCCTTCCTCTGCCTAACCCCCCCTCCCGGCCCTATCTAGACCCCCCCTACCTTTATCTGAAAAGTTACTACTGCCTCCGGGCAGTAGTAACTTACGCGCACCGGCGTGGCAGGCCCCGACACAGGCCGCTGTGTCGGGGCACTCGGCCACGCCCCCGAACATGCCCCCGATCCTAAACCACGCCCCTGGCCATGACCCTGGCCGCCCCTTTTTGCAAGCCCCGGGACTTACGAGCGTCCCGGGGTTTGCGCGCGCTGCCGAGCCTATGCAAAATAGGCTCGGCGCGTGCAGGGGGGTTTTAAAAGGGTTACGCGCGTACCTTATGCGCGTAACCCTTTTAAAATCCGGCCCATTGTGATTTGTGATTGGATAAGTATAGGAAGCTTTACATTCATCTACCCAGAATGGTAGAAGAAAAATGGAAAGACCATAAAAACGTGACTTGGAAAAGGAGCAATATCCTACTGTTAGAAGTTTCTATATTAGGGATCCACAAACTTTTCAAGTGAAGGGCCACACAGGACACTTCAAATCACCAAGCAGGCCAGGGTGGAGGGGAGGAATGTGTTATCCTTGCAGTTAGCCACGCCAGCAGGGCAGTAAATAGATTTGTCAGGTTCTTTTGAAAATTTCAGATGGGGGAAAGCAGGGGCAGGATTCTGGCAGATAGAGTGTCAGTAATAATATTTCTACTTTTATCAGAAGTTGACACACTTGCACTCTGCTTTCCCCTTCTTCTGCCTGCCTGGGGTATGAGGGTGCGCATGTGTGTGCGTGTGTGTGTGTGGTGAATTTCTCCATCCCCCCCAACCCTCTCCGACCTTCAATCCACACTCACCCCTGTCATTCACTTCTCCTCCTTGTTATCCTTTCTTTCTCTCAACAACACACTCCAGTACCTCCTTCATATGTCATGGACCCTGCCACTTCCTCTCATTGGTAAAACCTGGGAAACTCTGTCAAACTTTTTACAGCTGTTACATGTGAGGGAGTCACTCCCCTCCCCCCCCCCTTCTTTCTTGGGCCAAATGCGGTAGCAGTAAGGCAATGTATGGGAAGGGCCTGGGAAAAATTAGCTCCTTGGGCCAGGTCTGGCCTATGAGCCTTAGTTTGGGATCCATTATTATTTATCTTGGTAGTGTGGATTTTTAAACTGGGCAAACTGGAAGTTTATCGGTCTACATCTGCCATCATCAGTTATGTTACTATGCTAATATGTGGTTTGAGAAAGTACCGCATTAGCCTGATTTATTACTCATACCGATTTGGCTATTTTAAAAACATAAAATACTGAATTCATCTTGAATAGAATATTTTCATGTTACATTCACTACACAAATATGCTGCAAACGCCATAATGCATCTATAAATACTTTAAGCTAAATATAATCATGATAATTTAGTGAACAGCTAAATGGGCTCTTGTTTCATTTTGCTTTATCTTTACTACTGTCATATTTCCTGTCTATACCTCTCAATGCTGTCTTTGTTTAGATACTCATTCCATTTTCCTCTTTAAGGCATTCATGTTCTTTGCTTCAGTGATTCGTTTTCTATTTATTTTTGTGTCATATTTGCATATATCACTTCGTTTTTTTGGGCTAGGCTCCTAATTTAGATCATGATCTCTTGCTTTTCTGATCTAAGTGTGATAATGCCATTGGGTAAATACATTTTATAAACCCCTTGATCATTTCAAAGACCTCAATTAAGTCATCACCAGTCTACTGTACAGTGAGCTGCGTTCAGCATCTAGCAACTTTATCTATTCAGAGGGAAAAGAGGCAGCGTGATTTCCATCAACAACCTTTGATGAAACCCTGCCTTATGAGAATACCATACAGTAGGCTACACACTATATTGTTTCATATTATAAAGAAAATTATCTCATACTGGTTAGATTTCCGCATATTAAAGAAAAAACAAGTTCTTCAAACTTCATAAAGTTCATATATGGATTCTGTAGTAGTTATCAATTTATGTATTCTGTGCTGTATTTTAGAGCTCATTTTAAGTTGCTTGTGCTGGCTTTTAAGTTATTAAATAATGATGTCCCTTGTGCATTACCCAGTACAGTTAGGAGATATTCTCCTGTTTGGACACTCAGATCTCAGGAATTAAATCAGTTGTTTGTATCATCTGTGCAAGGCTGCAAATTGCAGTGGAGGGCACCTACATTGTGGAAAGCTCTGCCTGCTGAACTACGTGCTTTATCTGATGTTAAGGGATTTAGAAAGCAGGTAAAAGCATATCATGTTTTCAATTGATTTTAATTGATTTTAATATTTGCTTGGAGTTTTAAATGATGTGCTGTTAGAAGTTTTTCTGTAACTCTGGATATTGTTTTATGTATGGATTATGAATGGGCATGTTGCTTTCCACTAGGGGTGTGCATTCATTTGAACTTAAATGTAAAACGCTACTTATTTTTTTAACTTAAAAAAGTGATGAGGCGTAAACGATCGGATAGCTATGTTGAATACATTGGAAATCGCGATTGTTGATCCAAAATAAAAATTTAAACCCCTCACCTTCCTTAATCCCCCCCCCCCCCAAAGACTTACCACAACTCCCTGGTGATCCAGCGAGGAGTCAGGACGCCATTTCTGAACTCCTTTGCAAGGAGCACGTGATGTCGGCGCCACGTCGGAGTGACGCGGCGTCACGTGATTCCCCGCGGGTTCCCTCCGGCACCCTCGTTCGGCCCAAAAGGAATTTTTGGCCAGCTTGGGGGTGTCAGGAGGCCCCCCAAGCTGGCCAAAAGTTCCTTTTGGGCCGAACGAGGGTGCCGGAGGGAACCCGCGGGAAATCACGTGACGCCGCGTCACTCCGACGTGGTGCCGACGTCACGTGATTCCCCGCGGGGTCGCTTCCGGGATCCTCGTTCGGCCCAAAAGGAACTTTTGGCCAGCTTGGGGGGGCCTCCTGACACCCCCAAGCTGGCCAAAAGTTCCTTTGGGCCGAACGAGGGTGCCGGAGGGAACCCGCGGGGAATCACGTGACGCCGCGTCACTCCGACGTGGCGCCGACGTCACGTGATTCCCCGCGGGGTCGCTTCCGGGATCCTCGTTCGGCCCAAAAGGATCTTTTGGCCAGCTTGGGGGTGTCAGGAGGCCCCCCAAGCTGGCCAAAAGTTCCTTTTGGGTCGAACGAGGGTGCCGGAGGGAACCCGCGGGGAATCACGTGACGCCGCGTCACTCCGACGTGGCGCCAACGTCACGTGATTCCCCGCGGGGAATCACTCATAACAGTAGGTAGCCCTACTTCATGTAAGCATCTCTTATTTAATTCAACTATGCAAATTTGACTCACAATGGATACCCCAAACTGCACCAACATTATCAATCTGCCCAACCACACAATCAGCCAGGTTGAGGAAGGTGTCCTTTCATGGGGGCTTTCCTTCTGCCCCACCAAATCCACACATGTTACAATTCTGTGCTGATCTGACACCCCCAAGCCTCCTGACACCCCCAAGCTGGCCAAAAGTTCCTTTTGGGCCGAACGAGGATCCCGGAAGCGACCCCGCGGGGAATCACGTGACGCCGCGTCACTCCGACGTGACGCCGACGTCACGTGCTCCTTGCAAAGTTGGTCAGAAATGGCGTCCTGACCCCGCTGGACCACCAGGGAGTTTTGGTAAGTCTTGGGGGGGGGGGATTAAGGAGGGTGAGGGGTTTAAATTTTTATTTGCACATATGGACATAGACTCAACTTATGGAATTCTCCATATGTCCATATTGACCGCAATGGGACCCCCTTTCGACTTATGGACATATGAACTTAAACTTTTGCTCTGCACATCCCTACTTTCCACATTGAACACATTGTGGAAACTATGGAATACAAAAGCTGCAAAATAAATATAATTTGTATGGTATAGGTATATAGGCTTATACTGTACAAAACTGATTGCCTGACATGGGGGTAAACTTATTCCATGACAGGCGTATGCCATGTTCACCCATAAGTTCACACAAACTCAGCAGAGGAGTTCCTGGGGGTGGATTTGGGGAGAATTTGGACTAGCTCAATTACTTTTCGATATTAAAAAGTATGCATGCAAATTTTCAAGGAAAACAAGTGTGCATGCTTTATCAGGTGTAACTTGTGTGAGTACATTTGGTGAGATAAATTTCAAAGTAGACTTATCGTTTAAGTCTGCTTTGAAAATTGGTATAACTTAAGAGCATTTTTTGCCAAATTTCTTTTGCTAGCATTTTGAAAATTAGCCCTACTTATAAATAAATACATACTTAAATTTGAGGTATATGCTGTCAGTTTAGATACCTTTTAATGTATCAAATTCCAGATGTTTGTTTAAAAAAAAAGGATAGAAAGTAAATATTTAGCAGAGTAACATAGCAAATGACAGTCCATTTAGTCTGCCTAGCCAGATATTCAGGAATGTGACTGTCACTCTGTGCAGGTTACTCCCATGAAGCCTGTTGAAGGTTATAACTGCCTCTTAGGGCCAGTCCAAGGATATTAGGTGCCCTAGATGAACCTTATAGCCTTGTGCCCTTACCTCCCACTTCTCCATCACTCTGCACACAATTAAAAATTATGCATTTATAATAATAGATTTTACATGAAAATGTACATTCAGAGGTAAAAATAGCACAACAACATATATATTATATTTACTGTGCTGCAAAAGGACACTTGAAACCAATATGGTATTAGGATTATTATAATGCACGTTAGATATAGGCTTGTCCATCAGAAAGGTTTGAGAAAACTAAATTACAATATAATAAACCTCCCATACCAAAACAACACTAGCTGCCATCTCTCAAAAGGTAAAAACCCTACATATGAAAAGGCTCACTGCAAATATTACTGTACATCAGGCCCCAAAACACCAACATACTATCTAGCAAGAAAACAGAACAAGCCAAACTGCTATAGACCTGTACACAGAAAGTACATGCCAGCAGAATACCTCACTTTAGTCACACATACAGAAAACAGACAGACCCTCAATAAATACAGAATAAAGAAACCATAAACAGAAATGTTGAGAAAAAAAACTAAACTGCAAGCCACAAGAAGACAGATTCTGTATACTGTGCAGCAATGCAAAAACATAACTATTACCCAGGGCCGGTGCAAGGGCATTTGGCGCCCTAGGCGAGCCTTCTTCCTTGCCCCCCCCCCCCCGGTCTCGGCCCCGACTCCTACCTCATTCTCAATCACGCCCGCTGACTGGGGTTTTCTGGGTCGCGAGCAGATTGGGCACTGCTTGCGGCCGCCAAATCTCCACTCCTCTTTGCCACCACTTGCGGCCCCATATGGCTCGCACCCAGTGGTGCACCAAGGGTCTCCAGCGCCCAGGGGCCAATGCATTTGTGTGCCACAGAAAATCAGTGGCATCTCTAGACAGAAGAATTTGTTTTGGGTGGGGGGGGGAGCCAAAATGACATTTCTTCATCACACCCACCTCTATAGCATGGATCCTGCTTTAAAATTGGTTATAAAAAAAAGTGTTGTTAAAAAAAGTCCAAAGGGTCCTCTGCATTATTTTAAAAAGCTGGCCAGTTTCACACTTCTAGTAAAACTACTATAAAATTATTTGATAGCCTCATTCAACTAATTCTATATGATTATGAGAATGAAGTCTGGAATATATAGGAAGGGACAGAATGTCAATATAAATCCTGCACCTCCAGTTCTGTATCTCTGTGCATCCACTGAAATTCCCCCAAACAATGGAGCTTGGATGTTTCCCTTACAGCTCATCATAGTAAAAGATATTTTCAAATTCTGGTGTCACCTCACAGTAACAGCAGCACAAACACCTTCCACTGCCAGACACATTGTGAACTAACATAAAGCACCGCAAAAGAGACACCCAAAATCTATACTGCAATCCCATCATAACATAACAGTAATAACACCAAGCATTCAAACAACAATAACCCTACCTGTGAAAAAGCAAGGGTAAATATTACACAGGGTCCTAGAATACCAATACACCACCTACTGAGGAAACACAACAAACCCGATTGCTATAGATCCCTATACAGACACTACATGCTAGCAGAATCTCTCATCGTGGTCACACACACAGAGCAGAGACAGACCCTCACCAAATACAGAATACAAAATAAAGGAGCACAAATTAGACAAAAACTGGAATGGAAACCCCAAGAAGCCAGACTCTGTGTATTAATAATGGAAAAACAGAACCACCATTCCTCATAAAACAAATAAAATCAAGAAACAAAGCATCAGTTATAATAGTAAAACCATACTAATAAAATATTTTAAAACTACTGATAAATAGAATTTCTATTAATTAAAATCATATACATTTTTTACAATTTCCCAAACACCAATAAAATATTTCAAAACAGTACATATATCAAATAACACACAATAATTAAAATTAATAAGGATTTTAAAAAGCCCCTGCTGTCCATACATGGGAGCTCTTGATTTCCAGTCACCCTGATATTGTCGAGGATTAGGAGGTTATCCTCTCTCTCTCACACATACTCACATGTCCATTCTCTCTCACACATACCCTGTCACATACATACACATTCATGCTCTTATACCCAACCATAACCTCTCGCTCTCACAGACACTGACACACTCAGGCTCTAAGGCACTCTCTCCCCCTCCACACACACCCCCACACAAACTCTTACTCCCCTGGATTTTCTCATACACACTCATGCTCTCACTCTCACTGGCTCCCTCACATACACACAAACACACACTCCCAGGCAAGCTCCCACTCGTTCTCACACACACACACACACACACAGGCAAGCTCCTAGTCATTCTCACACTGAACCCCAGGCAGGCTCCCATTCATTTTCACACCACTCCCTCCCCATCCCCCAGGCATGCACACATTCATTCTCACACACACAGACCCCCAGGCAGGCACCAATTTATTCTCACACACACCCATACACCACAAACAGGCAGGCACCTATTCTCACACATACAAACCCCAGGAAGACACCCATACATTCTCATTCACAGACACACCCTCAGGCAGGCACCCATGCATTCACACACATACACCCCCAGGCAGACTCCCATTCATACACATGCACACACTAAAGGCAGAGACCCCCTCTCTTTCTTTTGCCAGCAACCTCAGAGCCTCTCTCATTCTTCTGCTGCCACTGTCACTGCTGCTGTATGGCTATTGCGGAGGTGCTGATTGCTGCTATTGGCACTGAAGCCCATTCTGCTGCCTCCTCTGTGCAGGCCCCATGGGCTTCCAGTTCCTCTATGCTGATCTCGTACATTGTGAGATCCGCATAGAGAAAGTGCTACTCTTGCACATTCCCAAAGATTACATGTTCCAATCAGTAAAAAGTAATTTATTTCTTTTTACATTTGCTGTCTGATCTTAGTTTTCTAATCGGTTGGTCACAGGCTTTTTTTTTCCACCTTCCCTTTCTTATTTTTTTGCCAATTCCTTTTATAACATATTTATTTTCTCTCCATCTGTCTGCTTCCCTCAAACACACGGTCAGGTTCTCATTCTCACATGCTTTCTCTCTCTCACATACACAGGCACTCATTCTCACATGCTGTCCCTCATACAATCATTTATACACAGTCTCTCTCTTGCACATGCTGTCTAACTCTCACTCCCACATGCTGTCTTGCTCAAGCACAGGTTCTCACTGTCACATGCTCTCTCTCATACAATCATTCCTACACACAGGCTCTCACTGTCACATGCTGACTCACACACACAGGCTCTCTCTCACTCCCACATGCTGTCCTGCTCAAGCACAGGCTCTCACTGTCACATGCTCTCTCTCATACAATCATTCCTACACACGGGCTCTCACTGTCACATGCTGACTCACACACACACACACACAGGCTCTCTCTCTCTCTCACTCCCACATGCTGTCTTGCTCAAGCACAGGCTCTCACTACCACATGCTGTCTCTCACACACACAAAGGCTCTCCCATGCTGTCTCTGCAAACATTCAGGTCTTCACTCCCACACACACACACAGTCTCTCAACTCATCTCATACACACACACATACACACTGTACAAACCCTCAGTCTCTCTCTCTCACCTCTGGGCCTCCTCTTCACGGGCCACTGCAGGATGGGCTCTGCAGCGGCCCCGGTCTTCTCGAGCCGCGCTGATCCTCTTCTGAACGTGGCAGATGCTCCTCCTCCTTCCGGCACGCGGCTGATGCTCCTCCTCTTTCCTGCCCGCGCGGCTCCGGCAACATTTTTCTTCCGGGGCCGCGCGGGCAGGAAGGAGGAGAAGTTCCTGCATTGGCTGATGCTCCTCCTCCTTGCTTCTCCTCCTTCCTGCCCGCGCGGCTCCGGCACATTTTTCTTCCGGGGCCGCGCGGGCAGGAAGGAGGAGGAGCACCAGCATGTTTAGATGCGACTGTACCACGGCCCTGCGATCTTCTTGCTGTGTGTATCTGCCATTGGGATGACGTCCACCGGCGGCCATTGGCCGTCAGCGGCTCGGCGCCCCCTAATGTTCAGCGCCCTAGGCGATCGCCTAGTTCGCCTAGTGCTTCCGCCGGCCCTGCTATTACCATTCATCATGAAACATCAAATATTAAAAATAATAAATACAAAACATGAATCATAATAGTGAAACCATACTAAAAATATATTTCTTTCAAAACTGCTGATGAGCAGAGCATCCAATAATTAAAAACTTATGTAAAACCTTTTAAAATTTCCCAAACACCAATAATAAAAAATCCCCCACACTTCATACTTGGGAACTTGATTTCCAATCACCCAGAGATTGTTGTAAAGTAGTAAGGGGTGGGCGGGTGCAGGGCCGGTGCAAGGGGATTAGGTGCCCTAGGCGAGCCTTCTCCCTTGCGCTTCCCCCATTGTGCCACCCCCCGGTCTCAGCCCCAACTCCTACCTCATTCACGCCCACTGACTGTGTGGTTTTCTGGGTCATGAGCCTTGCCCAAATCTCATCTGGGAGTGAGTTTCCTCACTCCAAAGGCCAGCAAATCTTCACAAGAGACCACTGTTCTGTTCGTAGGTATCACGTAGAATGTCAAAGTGGCCCCTAACCCCCTACACTCTTACCTAATCCCCACCTCGAGTTACTAGGTGGGCCTACCATAGGGATACAAATACCTACCTATGGGCCATGACATTATGGCCACTCTCTCTCTCTCTCTCTCTCTCTCTCTCTCTCTCTCTCTCTCTCTCTCTCTCTCTCTCTCTCTCTCTCTCACATCATTAAAAATGGTCCCCCAGTGGTTGAATGCAGGAAATACAACAGGTCTGGCACTTATTGCAGAATCTGAAATGGTATTGCTCTTTGCACAGGTAATTAGCAATAAATGCTATATTAGCATAAAACACACCCCTATTGCATGTGGTACTTACCACATTTTGATAAATCCACCCCTCAGTTTCTTCTCTGAGTGTCACTAGATCTGGACGTTTATTTACCATTTCATGAACATTAGCTTTCCAAGTGTTGCCCTTTTTTCTCATTTCTCTATAAGTGTTTAAAGATTTACTTACTTAAGTACTTTTACTGACCTTAGAGCTTTGTTCCCTATCTCGAGGATCCTAGTTTAAAGCTTTCCTTTGTGGGTTTGCCAATTTTTTCTAGAACAAGTTGTACCCCTTCTTTAATAGGTATATATTTGCTCAGCAGTCTTTGAAGCATTGTATCATGAAGAGTCAAATTTTGGAGTGGGCAAGCTAGGTGGTTGCCTGGAGCAGTATGAGCTAGAGTTTACACCGGGCATCACCAGCATCACCAATCCCATTATGGCATGTCCGTGGCAGATCCCATCCTACTGCAGCCAAAGAGAGGCCTGGTAGCCGTGATGCACACCAACCCAATGCAGCCTAAGAGAGGTTCTGGGGGTGCACCATGAATCGAGGGAGGGTGCCATCTGATTGGGGGTTGTTTTTCACCCAGGGCATCATTTCCTGGCTCCATGGTCCAAGAAACTGAAATGCTGTACTTGAACCCCCGCTGAACGACCTCCTGCAGTCGATCTCCTGCCGGCGCCATTTTCCATACGGAAAACGATTCGCGGCAGGAGATCGTTTTTCGGACCCCCGCTGGACCCCCAGGGACTTTTGGCCAGCTTGGGGGGGGGCCTCCTGACCCCCACAAGACTTGCCAAAAGTCCAGCGGGGGTCCGGAACGACCTCCTGCAGTCGAATCGTGTTGGTCTATGGCCGCCGCCATTTTTCGCCGCCATTTTGAAAAATGGCACCGGCTGAAGACAACACGATTCGCGGCAGGAGGCCGTTCCGGACCGCTGCCGTTCCGGACCGCCGCTGGACCCCCAGGTAATTTAAGGCATTTGGGGGGGGGGTTCGGGAGGGTGGGGGATTTAATTTAAAGGGTCGGGGTGGGTTTTAGGGGGTTTTAGTGTGCCGGTTTTCCTGCCCTCCCCCTTCCCCCGATTTACGATTTTTTGACGATAAATCGGGGGGAATTGGTATTGTATCGTGGCCCTAACGATTTTTGACGATTTAAAATATATCGGACGATATTTTAAATCGTCAAAAAACAATTCACATCCCTAATAACCTTATCTTTCCTAATTGCCCTTTTGGCCTTTCAATCTTCTTCTAATGGTCCATTGAGCTCCCTCACAGGTTTCCTGCTTCAGATATATTTTAAAAAGTTTTTATTATGAGTTTTTGCCTCTATGGCCAACTTCTTTTCACATTCTCCCTTAGTCTGTGTTATCAATTTTTACATTTAACTTGCCAATGCTTATTTCTTTTCTATTTTCTTCAGATGTATCCTTCTTCTAATTTTTGAAGGAAGTTATTTTGTCTAAATTATTCCATTCTATCTCACCTTTTAACCATGCTGGCAGTCAACTGGCCTTTCTTCCAACTTTTTTAATGTGTAGAATATATCTGGACTGTGTTTCTAAGATGGTATTTTTAAATACATCCATTTTTCCAGTTCTCAGTTCAATCAAATTAAAAAATGTGTCCCTCAACTCCCTATTGAAATTGTGATTAATCATATCAATGTCAGGTACATTTTGGAGGGTTTGCTGGTATTGCTGGATCTAGGCATAATAGTGGATAATACTTTAAAATCGTTGGCTCAGTGTGCTGCAGCAGTCAAAAAAGCAAACAGAAAGTTAGGAATTATTAGGAAGGGAATGGTTAATAAAACGGAAAATGTCATAATGCCTCTATATCGCTCCATGGTGAGACCGCACCTTGAATTATTCTGTGTACAATTCTGGTCGCCGCATCTCAAAAAAGATATAGTTGCGATGGAGAAGGTACAGAGAAGGGCAACCAAAATGATAAAGGAGATGGAACAGCTCCCCTTTGAGGAAAGACTGAAGAGGTTAGGACTGTTCAGCTTGGAGAAGAGATGGCTGAGGGGGGATATAATAGAGTAGGGATGTGAATCGTTTTAGGACGATTAAAATTATCATCCGATAATTTTAATATCGTCTTAAACCGTTATGGAACACAATACAATAGAGATTCTAACGATTTATCGTTATAAATCGTTAGAATCGTGAGCCGGCACACTAAAACCCCCTAAAACCCACCCCCGACCCTTTAAATTAAATCCCCCACCCTCCCGAACCCCCCCCAAATGAGTTAAATAACCTGCGGGTCCAGCGGCGGTCCGGAACGGCAGCGGTCCGGAACGGGCTCCTGCTCCTGAATCTTGTTGTCTTCAGCCGGCGCCATTTTCCAAAATGGCGCAGAAAAATGGCGGCGGCCATAGACGAACACGATTGGACGGCAGGAGGTCCTTCCGGACCCCCGCTGGACTTTTGGCAAGTCTCGTGGGGGTCAGGAGGCCCCCCACAAGCTGGCCAAAAGTTCCTGGAGGTCCAACGGGGGTCAGGGAGCGATTTCCCCGCCGCGAATCGTTTTCGTACGGAAAATGGCGCCGGCAGGAGATCAACTGCAGGAGGTCGTTCAGCGAGGTGCCGGAACCCTCGCTGAACGACCTCCTGCAGTCGATCTCCTGCCGGCGCCATTTTCCGTACGAAAACGATTCGCGGCGGGAAATCGCTCCCTGACCCCCGCTGGACCTCCAGGAACTTTTGGCCAGCTTGTGGGGGGCCTCCTGACCCCCACGAGACTTGCCAAAAGTCCAGCGGGGGTCCGGAAGGACCTCCTGCCGTCCAATCGTGTTCGTCTATGGCCGCCGCCATTTTTCGGCGCCATTTTGGAGA
This sequence comes from Rhinatrema bivittatum, assembly GCF_901001135.1. Lineage (NCBI taxonomy): Eukaryota > Metazoa > Chordata > Amphibia > Gymnophiona > Rhinatrematidae > Rhinatrema > Rhinatrema bivittatum. Next base: position 150,730,140 of record NC_042619.1, read on the forward strand.
ATGGCGCCGGCTGAAGACAACAAGATTCAGGAGCAGGAGCCCGTTCCGGACCGCTGCCGTTCCGGACCGCCACTGGACCCGCAGGTTATTTAACTCATTTGGGGGGGGTTCGGGAGGGTGGGGGATTTAATTTAAAGGGTCGGGGGTGGGTTTTAGGGGGTTTTAATGTGCCGGTTTTGCGATTTTTAGATTTTTTCACGATTTTTCACGATTTTTCACGATATTTTACCCCCCCAAACGGCAACAATACGATTCCCTCCCCCTCCCAGCCGAAATCGATCGTTAAGACGATCGAGGACACGATTCACATCCCTATAATAGAGGTCTTTAAGATTATGAGAGGTATTGAACGAGTAGATATGAATCGGTTTTTTACACTTTTGAATAATAGAAGGACTAGGGGGCATTCCATGAAGTTAGCAAGTAGCACATTTAAGACTAATTGGAGAAAAATATTTTTCACTCAACACATAATTAAGCTCTGGAATTTGTTGCCAGAGTATGTGGTTAGTGCAGTTAGTGTAGCTGGGTTCAAAAAAGGTTTGGATAAGTTCTAGGAGGAGAAGTCCATTAACTGCTATGGGAATAGCCACTGTTATTAATTGCATCAGTAGCATGGGATCTTCTTAATGTTTGGGTAATTGCCAGGTTCTTGTGGCCTGGTTTGGCCTCTGTTGGAAACGGGATGCTGGGCTTGGTCTGACCCAGCATGGCAATTTCTTATGTTCTTATGTTGTTAAGTGTTCTGTGGGACAATTTATCTTTAATAATTTCCAGGAAATCTAATTTTTTGCTAAATTGTATGATACATTTCAGATGTGTACATACAAACTGAAATATTTTTGCACTTTTCTTGCTTGATCCTTAATTCTGATCCTAATAGATTCCAACTTGACTTACTATGATAACCATTTTACAGCAATATTGTTGTCATGGTAAATAGTAAGTATAGCTGGAAATTTAGAAGTGACTGTAGAATATTTATACATCATTTACTGAACTACATAGGATTTTCCTCTATGTATTTGATTGAAAGAAACTAATAAATCTTTCATGTCTAATCTTTTGGCCACTAGATCATTTTTATGAATGAGTTCTCAGTTTCCCCATGTACTGATGACCAGCAAGTGTGTCAATGCTGCTTTCTGAATGAGAAATTTAGAAATATAATGCCAGATACACTAAGTAAAAGCAATATTCTAACATTTATCAAAGGACTACAACAATGTTAGCAAATATCAATCTTTCAGTGAAAGGTCACCAATGTCTGTCATACAAATAAAGTTTGAATGTTTCCTTAGCGTTTTTAAAACATGCTATCTAAATTTAAGTATCTTGTCAGCTGCATAGTGACATCTCCTATTAAATGACAGCCATAAGTTGCAACCAGTTCATTCACCACATCCAGTCAATGCAATTATTAGGCTGCTGAAAAAACCAGGGCTGGCTCAGTGCTAGTGCATTCACAGCCTCCATGGGAAAGGAGTATCAACTATTGCTCAAGAGCAATACCTACAGACCAGATTTAAGTCTATGTTAGCTAGGTTCCAGAGGGACTCTGGCCAAGGATTGTTGCTATGATGTCTAGGCTGAATTTGGAAGGGAATATAAAAATAGGGGAAAAAATCCTTCAGGTAGTCACAAATTAAGACTCATGCTATAGCCTATTAGAGGCTAAGATACACACATATACAAAAATTAGAGCTGCTGCAGAATTCTTGATTGGCATAGTCATGTACAGATTGCTTCAACATAAAGGGGTCGATTTTCAAAGCAGTGCGTGGCCTTCCATATGTGCGTGGTTTCTGGTGTGTGCACATGGATGCACCGATTTTATAACATGCGTGCGCTGCTAGCTACCCAAAATTTTTATATTTTACAACTTACTGCTCCTCCGGAGCAGAAGTATTTTCTGGGCGCTGGCTGGCTGCCGGTATACACTTCTCTGAGACAGCGGCTAATGGCCTCTATCCTGGCCGGCCTCTGTCCTACTCCTCCCTGCCCAGACTGTGCCCTCGACCTGCCTCTTTTTCAGGGCCTGACGCTTGTGCATGTACCGGGGTTTATGTGCATGGCTGGGCCCATTTTAAAATGTGCACAGCTCGCACAATGCCCGGCCATGCACATAAACCCCAGTTTTTACGCGCGTGGCTTTTTTTAAATTGGCCTGAAAATGAACTACACTGAACCCTAGATATGGGCTCTGAGGAGGGAGAGAATAATTAAATAAAGTAAATTTCTAAGTCTTGCTGAAGTGACCGAGTCCAGGATCTCCCTTGGCCCCCAGTTACCCGGTCCAGTGCAAGGCCTAGGCCGAGGCCATGGTAAGCTGTTGTGACCTTGGCCTCAGCCTATGCAAGACCGATACCTTATCTTTGGCCTAGGCTGGAGTCCAGGCCAAGGCCCAATGCCGCAGCCCAGTCCAGAGGCCAGGTGCAGACATTAGTGGCTCAACATAGATCCAGGCCATATGTTTGGTCCCTGGCCTAGTCCAGAGGCTGACTCCTGATACTGGGGCCTCAGCCCAGACTGAGACCTATGCAAGGCCATATATCAAAATGGCACAACCTGCCGTCCATATTCAAATGGCACCATCCACCCTGGTGAATATGTCATAGTTTGCAATCCCAGTGGACAGCACCAGTTAAAGAAGAAAAGAAGAAAGAAGATGACACTGTGAGAGCACCACTGAGGTCTGACTGTTGGGACCTGACCTCAAAGCCAACTTGTTTAATAGTAGTTAATAGATTTCTCCTGCAAGAACTTATCCAAATCTTTTTTAAACCTAGCTACACTAACTGCACTAAACAAATCCTCTAGCAACAAATTTGAGAGCTTAATTCTGCCGATTAGTTTCAACTGTGCTACATGCTAACTGTTAGGACCGCTGGCCATGGTGGCCCACAACCGGGGCCGGGTGTCATGGCCACCGGTCACGGCGGGCCGCGACCAGGCTCAGGCCGGCGGCCGTGGCAATGATAAATTTACCCGAAGCTTTGGGCTTGTCAGAAGCTCCTGGTGTGGTAGGCAGCCTTCTTTTTTGCCTTTCTCATGGCTGCTGCCACTGCCAAGCCCGGCCGCATGGTTCCTCTCGGCTGGGCTGGCTCCTCTCCCTCTGCCTCTACTAAGAGCCACACGCGCGGCTGAAGAGAATATTTAAAGGAGCCATGACAGGAAATTGTCATGGCTCCTCCTGGGACTCCGCCCTCTGGTTCCTGTATTTAAGGCAAGGTCTAACACGCAGACCTTGCCTTGGTATAGAGGCTCTGTGCTTGGTTCCTGTGTTCCATGTTCCTGGATTTGCTCTTCATCCCACTTCTGCTTCTCCACTTCGTTGGATTGATTCTTTGGCTTCTGACCTTCGGACCGGCGGTGGTGATTTTCTGGTGTTGACTTGGACTGGCTTTGGACCCTTCTCCTGTGTTGCTCCTGGACTGGCTTCGGACCACTCTCCTGTGGTTCCCCTGGATTGGCTTCGGATCACTCTCCTGTGGTGCCCCTGGATTGACTTTGGACTACTCTCCCATCTGCTCCTGGACCGGCTCTCGACCTCTCTCTGGACTTCAACCCTTGGCCCGGCTTTGGACTATCCTTCGACGTCTACTCCCGGACCGATTACGACCTGCTGGAGGTGCCAGCTGTCTGGAACCTACTACCTGCAGGAGGCGCCTGCATCCAGAGTATCTTCAGTCTTCAGGGAGTCTCTTAAGTCCCAGGGGCCGTGTCCCTATGGGCTTCTTCGGGGGAGATCACGAGCTTCCAGGGTGAAGTCTTCATCCAACATCTACATCAGCAGGCCTTGCCATCTGACGGTAGAGACCGAAGAGGGTTGACTCCCTTTTTGGTAGCGCTGACTCTAACTCGGAACAGGGGTCCACTTTCTGAATCATAACAGAATACCAAGGCCATGGACCCAGCAGAGGCCTCAGCTCGCCAGGTATTCCTGGTCTAGCCCAGAAGGTCATGGAGCAACAACGCATACTAGAATCCATGGTGTCTTCCTTGGAACGACTTAATGCCCATCTGGATTCTATAGCTACGGCTCAGGCAGCCCCTCCACCATTACCATCGATAATGCAGAGCAATACCCGGTCCGTGATTCCATTACCTACTCCTCCACGTTACACTGATGAACCTCGCTTGTGTCAAGGATTTCTCGACCAGTGCAGAATGCACTTTCATCTTCAAGCCTCCCTTTTTTCAGATGATCTTACCAAAACTACCTATATCATGTCTCTGTTAGAGGGTAAATCCCTAGCCTGGGCTTCTCCCTTTTGGCGACGGTCAGATCCAGTTTTACAAAACCTTCCTAAATTCCTGGAATTATTTCAAGCAGTATTTGACGTTCCAGGGAAACAAGTGGTTGCCGGTTCCAAGCTGCTACAACTTCGGAAAGGAGATCACTGGCTGACTACACCATTGAATTTAGAACCCTTGCCTCTGAACTACATTGGGAGAAGAACTGTCTCTGGTCCATATTTTTGGAAGGCCTGTCACCCAGAATTAAGGAAGAAATGGCAGCTCGGGAGTTATCTCAATCATTGGGGTAGAGTCTATCCCTTGTCCGCTTCAGAGACTCACGCCATGTCCAAATATATCCAGGATAATCTTCAGAAGGGGTTTATCTGAAAATCCAAATCCCCAGCTGGGGCTGGGTTGTTTTTTTGTCGGGAAAAAAGATGGAACTTTACGTCCTTGTATCGACTTCCGTGGACTGAATGCGATTACGGTCAAGGATCGGTATCCATTGCCCTTTATTGCTGAACTATTTGATCGCCTAGAGGGAGCCCAGGTATTCTCCTAATTGGATCTCCGAGGAGCCTATAACTTAGTCAGGATTCGTGAGGGAGATGAGTGGAAGACAGCTTTTAACACCAGAGACGGCCACTAGGAATATCTTGTCATGCCATTCGGACTAACCAATGCTCCTGCTATCTTTCAGCACTTTATTAATGAAATATTTAGAGACTTGCTCTATGTCTGCATGGTAGTCTACTTAGATGACATTTTGGTTTTTTTCCTGCGATTTACAGACGCATCATCAACACATTATTCAAGTATTGCAACGTTTGAGAGAACATTGACTCTATGCCAAATTAGAAAAATGTATTTTTGAAAAATAATCTTTACCATTTTTGGGGTATATCATTTCTAAGCAAGGTTTTCAAATGGATCCCACTAAATTAAAATGCATTCAAAAATGGCCCACTTTATCCCACTACCCTCCCTCCCATCTGCTCCTCGCCTGGCCCAATTGTTTATGCTCCATATCTTCCGCCTCCATAGTCTCCCACAGCATATCACATCTGATCAAGGCCCTCGGTTCACGGCCCGTTACTGGCTCAATCTTTGTAAGAAGTTTAACATTTCTCTGGACTATACCACTGCGTTCCACCCGCAGGCAAATGGACAGGCAGAACATACAAATCCTACGTTAAAACAATTTCTTCGGATGTACGTCAACTCCCGCCAGGACGATTGGACATCGCTTCTCTCATGGGCTGAGTTCTCTCATACCTCGCATGTCTGCTCCTCAATGGAGACTTCTCCGTTCCAGATTATATTTGGACGACACCCCAGGCCTCCTCTACGTTTGCACTTACCGGTGCCATCACCAGCAGCTCAGCTTACTGCAGTACAGTTGCGGCAGCTTTGGATTCACACCCAGCACATGCTCCGGAAAGCTGCCCATACCACCAAGACATTTGCTGACAAGCATCGGTGATCAGCTCCACGGTTTCATCCAGGAGAGAAAGTGTGGCTTAGCACCCAGCTCATCCGGTTGCAAGTTCCTTCCATACAATTGGCCCCACATTATATTGGACCTTTTCCTGTACTGTGACAGATTGGTCCTGTGACTTACCAACTCCGTTTGCCGGCCACCTTGAGGATTCATAAATCCTTCCATGTGTCCCTTCTAAAGCCATTGGTCCTCACTTGGCCTTCCCGGAAAGCTCCCAAAGTTCCACAACATAGGGCTGAGGATGAGACAATATACCAAGTATAGGATGTTCTGGATGTCCGGAAACGAGGCAAAACCTGGGAATACCTTCTAGCATGGGAAGGATTCGGACCTGACGAGAATTTTTGGGAACCTGCTAAGAATATACTGGATAAGTCTCTTCTCACGAACTTTCACGCTGCACACCCTGGAAAACCCAAGCCTTCTAGGGGGAGGCCTACAGGATGAAGTACTGTTAGGCCCACCGGCCATGGCATCCCGCAACCGGGGCCGGGTGTCATGGCTGCCAGCCGCGGCGGGCCGCGACCAGGGTCGGGCCGGCGGCCGCGGCAATGATAAACTTACTCAAGGAGTTGGGCTTGTCAGAAGCTCCTGCTGTGGCAGGCAGCCTTCTTTTTTGCCTTCCTCGTGGCTGCTGCCGCTGCCAAGCCCGGCCACATGGTTCTTCTCGGCCGGGCTGGCTCCTCCCCCTCTGCCTCTGCTAAGAGCCGCGCGTGCGGCTAAAGAGAATATTTAAAGGAGCCATGACAGGAAATTGTCATGGTTCCTCCTGGGATTCCGCCCTCTGGTTCCTGTATTTAAGGCCAGGTCTTTCACTCAGACCTTGCCTTGGTATTGAGGCTCTGTGCTTGGTTCCTGTGTTCCGTGTTCCTGGATTTGCTCTTCATCTCGCTTCTGCTTCTCCACTTCATTGGATTGATTCTTTGGCTTTTGACCTTCGGACCGGCAGTGGTGATTTTCTGGTGTTGACTTGGACTGACTTTGGACCCTTCTCCTGTGTTGCTCCTGGACTGGCTTCGGACCACTCTCCTGTGGTTCCCCTGGATTGGCTTTGGACCACTCTCCTGTGATGCCCCTGGATTGGCTTTGGACTACTCTCCCATCTTCTCCTGGACCGGCTCTTGACCTCTCTCTGGACTTCGACCCTTGGACCAGCTTTGGACTATCCTTCAACGTCTACTCCCGGACTGATTACGACCTGCTGAAGGCACCAGCTGTCTGGAACTATGACCTGCAGGAGGTGCCTGCATCTAGACTATCTTCAGTCTTCAGGGAGTCTCCTAAGTCCTAGTGGCCTTGTCCGTACGGGCTCCTCCTGGGGGGATCACAAGCTTCCAGAGTGAAGCCTTCATTCAACATCTACATCAGCAGGCCTTGCTATCCGACAGTAGAGACCGAAGAGGGTTGACGCCATTTTTGGTAGCACTGACTCTATCTCAGAACAGGGATCCACTTTCTGAATCAAAGCACTAACTTCATAGAATGCCCCCTATTACTTCAATTATCCAAAAAAATAAATAACCGATTCACATTTACCCAATCTAGACCTCTCAAGATTTTAAAGACCTCTATTATATCCCCCCTCAGCTGTTTCTTCTCCAAGCTGAACAGCCCTAACCTCTTTAGCCTTTCCTCATAGGGGATCTGTTCCATACCCATTATCATTTTGGTTGCCATTCTCTGTACCTTCTCCACTGCAACTATATCTTTTTTGTGATGCGGTGACCGGAATTGAACACAGTACTCAAGGTGCTGTCTCGCTATGGAGTGAAACAGAGGCATTATGACATTTTCTGTTTTATTCACCACTCCTTTCCTAATAATTCCTAACAGTGTTTGCTTTTTTGACTGCCACTGCACACTGTGCCGATGATTTCAATGTATTATCCACTATGACAGCTAGATCTTTTTCCTGGATGATGGCTCCTAATATGGAACCTAACTTTGTGAAACTACAGCATGGGTTATATTTCCTTATATGCAACACCTTGGACTTGTTCACATTAAATTTCATCTGCTACTTTAATGCCCAATCTTCCAGTCTCACAAGGTCCTCCTGAGATTTAACTACTCTGAATAATTTTGTATCATCTACAAATTTGATTTGTTATGCTTTGTTAACCGTTGTGATTGCTACACCAAACGACGGTATATAAAAATCAATCAATCAATCAATAAATACCTTACTTATCTTATTTCTTTCAAGATCATTTATAAATATATTGAAAAGCACTGGTCCCTGAGGAACTCCACTGTTCACCCTTTACCACTGAGAGAATTGACCATTTAATCCTACTCTCTGTTTTCTGTCTTTTAATCAGTATGTGATCCATGAAAAGACATCACCTCCTATCCCATGACTTTTTAGCTTTCTTCGAAGCGTCTCATGAGGAACTTTGTCAAATGCCTTCTGAAAATCCAAATATACCACATGGGCTGGTTCACCTTTGTTCACATGTTTCTTCACCCCTTCAAAAAATGTAGGAGATTTGTGAGGCAAGACTTCCCTTGAGAAAATCCATGTTGGCTGTCTCCCATCAAACCATGCCTATCTAAATGTTTTGTGATTTTATTCTTTATAACAATTTCCACGATTTTTTCTGGTACTGAAATCAGGCTCACTGGTCTATAGTTTCCTGGATCACTCCTTGAGCCCTTTTTAAATTTAGGGGTTACATTGGCCCTATTCCATTCTTCAGGTACAATTGATGATTTTAATAATAGGTTACAAATTTTAACTAATAGATCTGAAATTTTGTGTTTGAGTTCCTTCAGAACACTGGGGTGCATACAATGTGGTCCAGGTGATTTAAAGTTGAATGGGTCATTTTTGGAAACTGTATTATAAAGCTGGTGAAAGATTTTTTGAAATAGGTGAGGTAAAATATGGTTGGTTTGTTGGGCATAGGGAATTTATGCCATGCTGACAGATGAGTGAGAAAACATATGTAGGTGGATTGGATGAACCAATGTAGATTATGTTGGAGACGTGTTAGAACACACTAACAAAACTGAATAGGTTTCACTGGTCAATTTTCTTATTTATAATATAGCCACATATAAGATCAACCACACATATTGTTTGTAGGATGCACACTCACAGAGTTTGTTATCAATCAAACTCATAATTTGATCATAGGTCCCTTTACTTTATTCTTATTTTCAAACTTCAAATTTTTTTGTATTTTCTTGTTTCTATATTAAAATATAAAGTCTTCCTGAAAGCTGATGAACTCCGATGTTTATCACAGAATGAACATTCCATTAAAGTTCATATTGCAAATTGTCACAAAAGAGTCAGTAACCCGACGGAACAATACTCATCTGAATATATTCAACACAGTCCCGACACGATCGCGTTTCAGACCACCCGGTCCTGCTTCAAGGGAAACAATCTTCCAAAAATATACTCAATTTCATAAGATGACTCAAATTCCTCTCGCCGTTCTATCAGCATACATTCTGTTTTGTGGCTAGATAGATATCTTCTTCCCGCGGTCTGAATTCAGATCCGTGTTAGAACCATTATATGAGGGGTAAGCATTTTTTAACCTTATATCATAGTAATATACAAGTTTAATTGGGCATATGAGAGTTGGTAAGAATCTGTTTTGATTTCAATTATAGATTGAAGGAACGGGAGTATTCTAATGTCCGTATATGTGATTGAAGAAACCATGTCACTAATAAGCCAATTTATTTATTGCAGCCTTTGGGAAAGACATAGGAATGTTGAAATTTTAGTATTGGCTAACATTGGTTAGAGTATCATAAAAAAAATTCCCTGAAGAAGCTGTTGTTTAAACAAAACAAAGGCCCTGTGTAACAGATGGTTTACGACGTAGATGCACTTTGGATTGTATTAAAAAATGTATTTTTTTGATACCTCACCAAGTTACTTTGTTAAATTACAAGTTTACTTACAAATATATATTTGAGGGGGTCCTTGGATTTTGATTAATTGATGTTATATTGGGCCCTGGTGGATGTTTATGAGCCTCCACTTTTTGTGATTACTGAATAAATGTAAACATGCCAAAGAAGATATCACAAAATATGCATCATACAACCATGAGCATTGTATTCCCCTTTTGTGTTTGTACAGATTGAAGACTTTAAGAAGGCCTTGGAGCTGCACAGCCTGGAGGCTGGATTAACTGTCTATCAAGCAGGAGGATGTAGGAGGTAAGTTCCCTAAATACCCGTCAGGGAGATGTCAACATAGTCTTTCCATTTGTTGCTTCAGTCACAGATCCCATGATTGCCTTGCTAGCCAACAAAAATGCGGCACCATGGCGTGTGCAGGCACCGCTGATAACCCGGTGCTGCATGCAACGTGATTGCCGGAAAAGGGGGCGAGGATGCTTCCTCCATGGCCATGCGGTGTAAGCGTAGGCTGATGATGCGGCCTGAGTGCAAGGTTGGCACTGCCGATGATGGAACCCTGTGCACTTTGGCGCGACCGCTGATGTCAGCCCCCCTCCCCCCCCCCCCTTGAAGTGAGCATGCCCGGTCAAAGCCGTGGGACCCTTGGGCTATGGGTGGAGGGAAACAAAGTGGCTTGGAGGTGTGTTCAGTCAGGGGGAGGTGTAATTGATTTAGTGACTGCTCATTGGCCATCTCTGGCCCTGGGCCTCCCACAAGGTGGGAGCAGCCACGCCGAGGGAGGTATCTGACCCGGGCACAGTACCCCAGTCCCTTTCATTTCCTGTCCTCCGCATGGCTGCCTCACTCGGGAAACTGCTGCTGCTTAATAATTAGTACAATTGGCAAATGAAAAAAAAAAACAAACAAGAGCAGTGAAGCAGTAGCAATGAGTAGCCCAGGGGTTAAGGGGCAGGCTATGAACCAGAGAAGCCAGGGTTCATATCATACCAGCAATGGTGGTAGCCGAGGAGGAGATCCAGCTTCCTGCAGCAGACCTCAGTGAGGTATATCCCGTGGGGATTGCGGGTGAGTGGATCTATATTGGCTCTTCCTGGGGTGTTTTAAGGGTCACAGCACCTTTGGCTCAGCCATGACACGTGGTCGTGGTTGCAGGGCTAGAGATTTGATGCTCCATTCAGCCCAACAGGGGGATCCAGGGTGCCTAGTATCACCTGGAGAGGAATCTTCAGGTGCTCTGCCAGCCAAAAACTCCCAGGAGCATGTGGGATCAGGGAAGAGCCAGACAGAGACCTCAGCCTACCCCTGGGGTCTGGTGCCAAACCCCAGTGACCTAGTGAGCCAAGAACCAGGCAGCCTGGGGGTAGTTTCCCTGCTGGCGGTGGTTGCATTCCCCTGCCCACCCACCCCCCCTCACTGGATCTCCAGCTGGTGGGTTGGGAAGTGGGACAATTGGTCAATTACCCAGGCAGTTTCACCCCCCACAGGAGCAGCGTGGCTTGCAGCTGGGGGAGCCCAGCTGCATGGCTTCACTGCATTCCCCTGCAGTCCACAGACACCAGGATGGAGGGCTGCAGAGGTGGTCTCTCCTTCATGGCCAGCCTGGCCATATCTAGAGGCTCTGAGTATTTACCAGTACATTGGCAGTTATGCATCCTTCCTTGTGCTGGCCATTGGAACTCTGGTTATGCCACATGCCTGCAGCCCCGGGGCACCAGTGTGCCAGAGCCACAAGAGCCTGGCACATCAGTCCCTTTGCTTGCTTCCATGGTCTACCCTGCATTCGAGAGCTCTAATAACCCAAATCAGCCAGACTTACAGAGGACACAGATGAGAGTCTGGAGTATGACCCCAGTGTGCAGTGTGCGGTTACACCAACTGCTGCATGTGAGTCCAGCAGGGTCATATTAGTGCATGGGTTCTGGGGAATCCACCAAATAACTACCAGAGGAAGAGAGGGTGTCCCACCCCGCGACAGAGGCCAGTAAGGCCCAGCTCCCTGTGGAGCACAGCAAAAGAGAAAGCAGGCACTCTTGTCACTCCAACTCCTCAGGCAGCAGGAGTTCCTCACCAGCATCTTCCCTTAGATCCCAAGGTTCTTCAGTAGCAGAGGGCTCATGGAACATCATTGCCTCTAATTCCAGCCTGCCAGTGCAAAACATGACAAAGCAGTTGTGGCAAGGTTTTCCGCATTCACACTGGTGCTGCCAATATCTTTAGTTTGCAGGTGGGGTATAGGAATGTGGAAGGGCCACGCAAGGATCGCAAATGGCATGAAGCTCCTTTGAGTCCCAAATGGATCTCTAGGAACATTAACAACTGGGTGCAATCCTTTGCATGCCTAACATCAATAGTAGGTTGAGCTGATCCCCCACAGCATTTAGCTTTGTGGTCTTATTTAGATACCATCGTCAGTGCCCATTCCACCTACAAGGGATTTGCTTGGTTGAATTACGATGAGTGATTCAGAGAAAGGATGGCTGATATACTATCCATGTCAAGGGGTTTTCAAGACATTGAGCTGTGACTGACGCACATGATGGCATGCAATTCAGAAACACAAGTGCATAATTGCTCCTTTCATGCTCAGGGAGGCCCACAGGAGTGGGGGTGGGCAGTCAACCCCACAGCAGAAGCCTATTGGTGATACGACAAAAGGGATTGCATGACACAGGAGTGTAAGTACAAACAAATCTGCTCCAACTGTGCAGCTAGTCACCCCACTGCCAAGTGTACCAAGAAAGCCTCAAGTGTCAGGGGCAAGTAGCCCTTTCACACGTGCCCCGAACCCAGTCAGCTGGGAGCGATTGACGTTGGATCTTAGCCTCTATCCCTATAGACTTGCTGCCTTTACTCTACACCAAGGTTTCAGGGAAGGCTTCAGAATCCCATATGAGGGACATCTGAACCCCACCCAACATGCAAATGCATACTCCGTGACCAGGTTCACTGATGAGGTGAGAGAGAAGCTGCATCTTGGGAGAGTAGCAGGTCTCTTCAACCTCCCCTTCTTTGACAGGATGATCCTGTCTCCCTTAGTGGTTGTGCGTAAGAAGGAACAGGATAAATTCAGACTGATAAATCATTTCTATTACCCAGCAGGCCATATTGTGAATGGCTTCATCCCATGGAAGGCATGTGCAGTCCAATACGCTTCCTTCAACAGTGCTCTTGACCTCCTCAGTGATTGTGGGTAAGGGGCTCTAATGGCAAAGGTCGACATAGACTCCACTTTCCTACTTTTGCTGGTGCATCCAGAAGACTTCCCTTTTCTAAGGTTTTGCTTCAAAGGCACTTACTACTTTGATAAATGCTTGCCCATGGGGTGCTCAGTTTCATGTGTTCACTTCGAAACTTTCAGCACCTTCCTTCATTGGGAGTTGTCCCGGCACACGGCTTGACAGCAATCATCCACTACTTGGATGATTTTCTGTTCATCGGACATGGTGGCTCAGGGGTATGTCATGACTTATTCGATGGCTTTCAAAGCATGGCCAAAGATTTTGGTGTTCCACTGGCAGTGGACAAACTGGAACCACCAACTGAGGTGCTTACTGTCCTCTGTATCGAGCTTGACACCATGCAAATGATGTCTAGGCTACCAGCTGGCAAAATACAGAAGCTGTTTGAATTGATCCAAGGCACTCATCTGGTCCACAAGGTAACCTTATCCTCCATGCAATCCCTAATAGTGAGCCTGGACTTCACCTGCAGGGTCATCCCAATGGAGTGGGCATTCCTACTTTGATTGATTAATGCTTCCTTGGCTGTAATGAAGAAGTACCACCTCTTGCAAGTTACCTGCACCTTGTGCGAGGATTTAGCTATATGGGAGAAATTTCCGATCCAATTCAATGGCACAGTAATGTGTTTACCCCCACCCAGTTTCAACTTGCAGCTGTTCTCAAACATCTCTGGAGGCATTGGCTTTGCCTTTACTTTCAGGGGAGCTGGTACATTAAGACTTGGTCTTCCAATTGGGTGGACTTAGGGATCATGGCTAATATCACCGTCCTGGAACTCTTCCCAATAGTGGTAGCACTCCACCTTTGGCACGGGCAGCTATCAAACAGGATGGTGATATTTTGGTGTGACAACCAAACGGTCATACACATAATCAATTAGAAATCTGCTAGGTGTTCTCCCGTTACGGAATTCCTGAGGCTGATGGTTTAAAAGTGCTTGCAGTTAAACATGTTGGCATAGGCAAGACACATCCCTGGCCTTCACAATGAGATTGTTGACTGTCTTTCTTATTCTAAGTGTGAAGACTTCCGGAGACTTGCTCTGGATGCTAAGGAGCAGGCAACACTGATCCCCACATACCTTTGGAAATTGGGACCGGGATGCATTCAACCTGCTGCAGCAGTTGGTCGCACCATCCTCTTGGCGAGCATATCTGAGGGGTTGCAGTGAAGTTGTGGAATTCATGCCCGAGGTGAGATACGTCATGCAGGTCAAGTGGCACAGCGCGTCGCATCCTGAGGCACAGTTCAAGCCAATTTGACAGGTTATGCTTTCTTCATAAAAGCACAAGGTTTTCCCAATCTGACAAGGGACTTTGCCGTCAGGTACATCCTGGCAAGCTGGGCCAAGTTCAATTTGCAAGCTCCAGATGCGTGCCATCCTATTCTGCATGATCATTTGCTGGCTCTATGGTGCTTTCTACCTTCAGTCATTATGGACCACTTTGAACTGATCCTCTTCTGAGCTGCCTTCTGCATTGTTTTCTACAGATGTGTAATCGTTTATCACGAATTAGGCAATTTGAACGAAATTGCCTAATTCATTGTGGATCGGGGGCCCAGAACCCCAATACGGTTTTTCCCCAAACGTCGAGGAAAATCAGTTTTTCGGGTTTTTTACGGGGGAAAGGGCACATTTTATTTTTTAAAATTAAAAACCACCCCAAGCATTACAATTAACATTCATACAACCCCCCCCCCCCCCACCATCCCGATCCCTCCCCAAGACTTACTAACATCCCTGGTGGTCCAGCGGGGTCCCAAGAGCGATTTTCCCCTCCGTGCCCAGCATGCCTGCCTCGCTCGAAATGGCGCCGATAGCCTCTGACCTATGTCACAAGGGCTACCGGTGCCATTGGTCAGCCCCTGTCACATGGCCATTGGCGCCATCTTGTGCTCCTGCCATGTGACAGGGGCTGACCAATGGTGCCGGTAGCCCCTGTGACATAGTATGGGCAAAGGCTATCAGCACCATTTTGATTACTGGCAGCTGACCCCCCAAGACTTGATTACTGGCAGATGACCCCCCCAAGACTTGCCAAAAGTCCCTGGGGGTCCAGCAGGGGTCTGGGAGCGATCTCGTTGTCGGCTGCCAGTAATCAAAATGGCGCCAATAGCCTTTGCCCATACTATGTCACAGGGGCTACCGGTGCCATTGGTGAGCCCCTGTCACATGGTAGGAGCACAAGATGGCGCCGATGGCCGGTAGCTCCTGTGACATAGTAGGTCAGAGGCTATCGGCGTCATTTTGAGTGAGGCAGGCACACCGGGCATGGAGGAATAAATCAGTCGCGGGACTCTGCTGGACCGCCAGGGATCTTGGTAAGTCTTGGGGAGGGATCAGGATGGTGGGGGGGGGGGGTTGTATTTAATGTTTTATAGTAAGTTTTAATGCTTGGGGTGGGTTTTTTTTTAGCTTCGTTTTCCCGCGTCGTTTTTTGGGCCGGTTTCGGTTTTCCCCGTTTAGTTTTTTAAAAAAAATAACAGAGGAAAACCGAATTTTACCCCAAAGCATCCGACTCAAAAAAACTACCCGGTAGTAAAAAATGAAGCTCATCTCTATTGTTTTCTTCAACGTGTGTCATGTGAGTGAACTGATTGCTGCAGCCAGCACCCAACATGACCATTCCGGTCTGCGAGTCTGTGACATTTCCATTGCAAATAGAAAGCTATCAGAATTCAGAGATCCAAGACCTATCAATTCAGCAGGGGGCAATTGGTCACATTAACACAAGTACTGGGCCTGCCTATGTGCCCGGTGGCCAATGATGAGCGATATAGGATGACCAGACCCTCTGCGGGAATACAATTCCTATTGCATGCTAACTCTCTCCCACTGAACAAATACCAGTTTAATGGAGTCCTCAAGCATACCCTGGAATTGGCCAGATTGAAGCCGGAGCAGTTTGGTACTCATTCTTTCTGAATTTGGGTGGCTTCAAGCACAGCAGCATTTAGTTTGCCGGGCACCATCATCCATCGTATTGGCTGATGGCATTCCTCGGAGTACCTATCCTATATTAGGCAGGCGAGCAAAATCCCCCATCCCATTGCACCATAGTCACTGGCAGTAACTCATGTATCCCACCAGCATGCTCTCCCATACCCTGTGATATTGCCGCTATTGCCTGATGTCTTTCAGGGCCTTGCCGATGGAGTCAAGAGATATAGATCATGGGACATTCTTTTACATTTTGAGCAGAACAGCGAGTGAAGAGAAATACCCTTGGATGTCAGCTGGGCATTATGCCAAGAGATGGCATAGTGTGATGGCTGCATAACAGGGGCATGAGTTGGGATCAGTTAGTTCTCCTGATTCAGCTGCAATTGACAAAGTTTGCCTCTCCAGAAGTAATTGTCATACACCTTGGAGACAACGATTTGGGAGTAATGCCCAGACGCCTGCTTTTAGAGAATATGAGGAGTGACATTGCTGTCATCCTGTCCTTAATGCCCAGTATCATGCTCATCTGGTCTAAGATCATCCCTTGCTGGACTCATCGAATGAAGAAACTAAGCAAATTGGGACATGCACATAAGACACCATGTCTGGATTACATGGCACTAATTCATAATGATGAGTTGCACCTTTCAGGTATGGGACAGGACCTGTTCTTGACCAACTTAAATTTGCCATACACTGACAGGTTTCTAGCCCTTGCATGAAAGCTCACTAGCTTTTTGCCACAGCTTTGGGGGGGGGGGGGGAGTCCCAAATAAGCCGTCTGGCTATTCGGACCCTTTGACAGGTGTACCCGAGTTGGGGGGAGGTGGGGTTTGGCTAATGACAGTGCACAGCATGTGATAAATAACATCAATGCGAGTGGGGGCTGTCTGTCACCAGGGCCTGCTGACCCTGGTGTGGCAGCAGACCAGATGCCCACACTCCTCGTTGAGGCAGTCGCCTTGCTTGGATGTTTCAAGTGACTGAGTGACCTGTGAATTCCTCCTGGGTGGTGAAGGGCCTTGCTTGGTTATGGTGGGCCCATGGCTGGAGCTGATGTGCTGTCTGCACATTGGACAATCCTCAGATAGCTTACCTATGTTATGGCTTGTATACAAAGCTTGTAACTTCATTTATTGTAATAAAGTTGCAGCCAATTTTATCCCACAACTGATTTACCAAGTATTTATATTTGTATATGTAAGGAGTGTCACTGCGTCCTGCCCCTCCCCAGTGGTGGGCAGTCGCAGCTGCCTTGGTTATACCTTGTCTCAGCCAATAGTTGGAAATATCCCTCATGCACATAAAGCTGCTTCCTTCTAAAGGCCATAGACATCCATCCAGTGGAATGATGGACACAGCATAACCTCAGGGTCATGGCCTGCATTGTCCTCTGCCACTTCTTTTATTGTACTCACAGGACAACTATGCAGACTGCAGACACTCTAGCTCGCCTTCCCACCAACACAACCCCCCCCCCCCCCTCCATCCCTACCTACGACTCCATTCCTCACCCTGGAGCTAACCTAGATTCCTTTGAACCAACTACCCCACTTGAGATCGAATCCTTACTTAAGAAGCTGAAACCTTCCAACCACCCATCAGATCACATTCCAACTAAACTTCTGCTTCTCATCCCGACGACTATCTCCAGACCTTTGACCAATATCATAAACTGCTCACTCTCCCAAAGAATATACCCCAACAGACTAAAAACAGCCTCCCTCAAACCCCTCCTAAAGAAACCTAACCTGGACACGAGAGATCCCGCCAATTTCCGCCCCATATCTAACCTTCCTTTTCTGGCCAAAATCATGGAGAAATTGGTAAATACGCAACTCTCAGATTATCTGGAAGAACACAATATCCTATATCCATCCCAATACGGTTTTCGTAAATCATTAAGTACAGAATCCCTCCTTATCTCACTCTCGGACGACATCATCATGGGCCTTGACAAAGGACTTTCATTCATCCTGATCCTTCTAGATATCTCCGCAGCCTTTGACACCATCCTACTAAATCGGCTTTCAGAAATCGGATTATCAGGATCCGCACACAAATGGTTCTCCTCCTTCCTCAGCAACAGGAGTTTTAAGGTAAACATTAATAATAAAGAATCTTCAGACGTCAAATCAACTTTAGGCGTACCGCAAGGATCTTCCCTGTCCCCCACCCTCTTCAATATCTATCTCCTCCCCCTCTGCCAGCTACTTACAAAACTAAAATTAATCCACTACCTCTATGCAGATGACGTACAGATTCTGATCCCCATAACAGAATCACTCTCTAAAACGCTCTCATACTGGGAAAGCTGCTTTCAAGCTATTAACTGCCTACTCTCTGGTCTTAACCTAGTCCTCAATGCACCCAAGACAGAACTCCTTCTCATTTCCCCCGACCACTCAGCCCTAACCCATCCGACATCACCCAACACCCAGATCTCACAAGTAAGGGACCTAGGAGTCATCCTCGATAACCACCTGAATCTAAAGAAATCCATCAACAACACCTCCAAGGATGGTTTTTATAGACTCCAAGTTATGAAAAGGCTCAAACCTCTCCTCCATTTCCAGGATTTCAGGACCGTGCTCCAAACCACGCTCTTTTCCAAAACAGATTACTGCAACGCTCTCCTTCTCGGACTCCCTTTCTCCTCTATCAAACCATTACAGATGCTCCAGAATTCGGCAGCCAGAATCCTAACCAACACCAACAGAGGTTCACACATCACTCCCATACTACGGAACCTTCACTGGCTGCCAATAAAATATAGAATAATGCACAAGGCCCTCACCACAATTCATAAAACCATATACAATCAGCAACAACTAGACCTCCAGATTCCTCTCAAATTATATTCATCCTCAAGACCTATAAGAGAAGTGTACAAAGGTACCCTGCAAGTTCCCCCAACAAAAGCCACGCGACTATCATCCACCAAAGAACGAGCATTCTCTACAGCGGGACCAACTATCTGGAACAATATGCCCACTGACCTCAGACTAGAACCTTGCCCTCGAACTTTCCGAAAAAAACTTAAGACCTGGCTCTTCCTCCAGGCCTTCCCCTAACTTTCTAAGCCATTAATTGTCAACCGGACAGGACTCTGCTTTACCGGCTAACGCCCCGCCATGTTTAGACATTATAATTAAGCCGCCGTTTCTTTTGTTTCATTGCCTTTTCTAGTTCTCTTCAGTTACACTGTCCTTTACCTCTGACTAGCCTAGCCTCCAAGTTATCTACCCTTGTTATATGTAACTTCCGCTTCTAGTAGGGGTGTGCATTCGTTTTGAACGCATATGTAAAACGCAACTTATTTTTTTTTTTAAACTTAAAAAAGTGATGATGCGCAACGCATCGCGATTTTCAACTTATTCAACATAGCTATGTTGAATAAGTTGAACCTAAATAAACACTTAAACCCCCCACCCTCCTTAATCCCCCCCCCCAAGACTTACCAAAACTCCCTGGTGGTCCAGCGGGGAGTCAGGAAGCCATCCCTGTATTCCTCTGCGAGGAGCATGTGACGTCCGCGTCACGTCGGAGTGACGCGGACGTCACGTGCTTCTCCGCGCCTCCTCTCCGGGACCCCCGTTGGACCCAACCGGAACTTTTGGCCAGCTTGGGGGGTTGGGTCCAATGGGGGTCCGGGAGCGGAGGCGCAGAGGAGCACGTGACGTCCGTGTCACTCCGACGTGACGCCGACGTCACGTGCTCCTCGCAACGGAATACAGGGATGGCTTCCTGACTCCCCGCTAGACCACCAGGGAGTTTTGGTAAGTCTTGGGGGGGGATTAAGGAGGGTGAGGGATTTAAATTTTTATTTAGGAAACCGGTGAACGTATGGACAGACCCTCAACTTATGGAATTCTCCATATGTCCATATTGAACGAAATCGACCCTCAACTTCAACTTATCAACTTATCAACGCAAACTTTTTGTCTGCACATCCCTAGCTTCTAGTGAATTGTTCTTGTTTAAGTTATACCCTTTGTTACATGTAAACCGATCTGATATGAAATTTTTCATGAAGGTCGGTATAGAAAAGTGTTAAATAAATAAATAAATAAATATAAGTAGGGTGTTAAGACCAGCTTCAGTATTGTTACCAGGGAATCTCTATCTCCCTTCCAAAAAGGACACTATGCAAACACCATCATCCTTATGAATATGCCATAAATAGCAGAAGAAAAGTCTGAAGTAAGGTGATTGTTGGAAACAGTTGCTGATCATAGTAAAAGGCACATACACATATACCTTTTTATTTCAGAAAGTAAAAAAAATGTAACAAACGTTTTAAACATAAGAAAAAAAAGATCTAAGAATCAGCCTGACAGATGCAGCAATAAAACAAAAAAGTCAAAATTCTGAATATTTTAAGTAGAACTGCTGTTTGACTAACATCAGATTTTATTATCACTCTTTCAGTTAATGATGGTCCATCAGACTTTATCAATTACAATCATTGTTCAGTTAGTAATTTTCTTTTATGCATAATACCTTTATGATGACAACATAAATCATCTCTGACTGTAGCATATCAGTACAGTAACTCAAATGATAAATTATTAACTAATATGATTTACAGCTATACTTTTCAACTTAAGTTTTTATGAATTATGCATTGCTAAGTGGTTTAGATGGTAAAGGTGTCAGCTACTGTTTTATATTTTTTTATTACTATAATTTTTATCAGGGGTTTGTTCCAATTTTTATATTAACCTTTCTTTATATCCCAGCCATTGCAGCATCAAATGTCATGGTCCATAGTCCATGACTTCTCCTGGAACATGGTATGCCTGCATCTTGAGGCTGACCAGTAAGTGTGTGATGAATGGAACTCTCATCCAGTGACTATGATTTCATAACAACCAGCTACTATTGGAAAGAGGAACCTGAGCTTGATTTGGGAATTGAAACTAGGCATATTGCATGGCAGCATAGTGCTACCACTGGACCATTGAACGGGATCTAGTGATTATATATTAATGAGGCCGATATTCAAATGGCACTTAGCCAGATAAGTCAGAATTATTGGCTAAGTGGCCTCTGCTGAAAATCCAGCTATGTTCGGGTTTTGCAACATAAGTCATTTATCTGGTTAAGTTTTTAGCTAGATAATTTGTGGATAGATAGTGGGCGCAACAGGGTGGTGTTACATAGAAACATAGAAATGAAAGCAGAAAAGGACCAAACGGTCCATCCAGTCTGCCCAGCAAGCTCGTGGTAGCATCAAATGTATCAGGCTTATTGGTCAAGGGCATCAACAGCTGCATCAGCAAGTTACCCCCACTCCTACTTGTTTTCCCAGATCCCAAAATCCAGTGTCCTCATTGGCTACTGTTTGAGTCAGATTCCCCCCCCCCCCCACACCCTTTATTATTGGAGCTGCACCAATAGCATGAAGGCCCACCAGCAAAGGGTAGCAACTGCCACACAGCAAGTTACCCCATGCACTTCCCTCTTCATTTCCATCCTTTAGTCTCTAGGGATCCACAGTGTTTACGCCATGCCCCTTTGAAATCTTTCACTGTTTTTGTCTTCACCACCTCTTCTGGAAGGTTATTCCAGGCATCCACCACCTTCTCCATGAAGAAATATTTCCTGATGTTGGTTCTGAGTTTTCATCCCTGGAGTTTCATTTTGTGACCCCTAGTTCTACTAATTTCTTTCCAACAGAGAAGATTTGTTGACTGTGCACCATTAAGACCTTTCAGGTATCTGAAGGTCTGTATCATATCTCCCCTGCACCTCCTCTCCTCCAGGGTAAACATATTTAGATCCTTCAACCTCTTCTCATAAGTCATTTGATGGAGACTCCCCACCATTCTTGTCGCCCTTATCTGGCTAAGTAGCTATTTATTTAGAATGTCTAACCTAGACAGATAACATCCATCTAAGTCTTAATATCACTACTTAGCTGGATAACTTATTCAGCTAAGTAACACCACCCTGTTGCACCCATTACCTGCCCACAAATTATCTGGCTAAAACCTTAACTGGATAAATGACTTAAGTTGCAGCCCCTGAATATAGCTGGATTTTCAGCAGCTGCCACTTAGCCAATACTAATGACTTATCTGTCTAACTGCCATTTGAAGTTCGGCAGATCTAAACTTAGACAAGACTTACCCAGCTAAGTAGAACCAAATATGGGGATATACAGTTGCATAGTTGTGCAGCTGAATATCCCATCTAACAGGTACATTTTAAAAGGAGTGAGTATACACACATAAACACATGTGTTGAGCACATAGGCAAAGATACCCTTAACATTATTTCATGCGTGCATGTACACGCGTATCATTTGAAATATCCCTGCCTCGTGTATGTGTGCAGCCTTTATGTGTGTACTCCCATAAGTGACCATATGTGAGAGAGAGAAAGAGAGTGAGTGCGTGAGAGACACACACATACACAATCTGACACTCTATATATCTCCTACTGTAAGAAGGGCACTTTCAACTCAGGTTGGGTTTGTTTTTTTTCGGGGGGGGCGGTGTTAAAAGTGTCTACAGACCCTTGCACCCTAGGAAGACCAATGTAGCACTGCCCTCCACACAAAACCCAGCCTGAGTTGAAAGTGCCCCTCATACAGTGGGAGAAATATACAATATACAGTAACAGAGTCTCTATCTTTCTCTATCTTTCTATCTCTCTCTCTCCTCTCACCCCCCCCCAGTGTTCAGGATCCTTCTGGCTCAAAATCTCTAGACTTGTGCCTTATCAGGACCAGTAGTAAACGTATGCAGGTAACTTGGGGGTTACACATATAAGTCTGTCTCCTTATTCATGATGTGCAGACAGATATGTATGCGTGTACTTCCCAACTTCTTAAAAATCATGTTACTATTGCACTGCCCACATACGCATGTATGGGGCCATTTTTTGCATGAGCAATGCTTTTAAAATCTACCTGTAAGTTAGCTGGAAGTCTATCTGGTAAACTTAAAGAACAGTATTATGTTTTAAAGATCTAATCCTGTATATTTTCTCCACAGTGCATAGGTGAAATAAATAAATAGCGATTGATTTTTTTTTTTAATTCTTTATTTATTGCTTTCAAATTATTACAATAAACATTTATACAAAAAGGAAGAAAAAATCATATTGACAGCTATTGATTATAAATAAATCAAATCAGGTTAATTACATCCAGGAATACCCTTTATTCATCTAATGGCTGTCTCAAATGATTATTTAAGGTAATATAAGTGGAATCCTTAAATTTAATGAACGGAATAAAGGAAAATTTATATTTAGGCATTTTTACATTTTAGGACCCATTACATTCCATTTACCGGTCTATTTTCCCTCAAGGAGGTCTTTTAAACCCTCTGGATCTATAAAGGAATATATCTTGCCCTCAAGCTTCACAATACATTTACATGGGTATTTTAAACTAAAATACCCCCCTTTATCTACCACCCTCTTCCTATATTGTAAAAAGTTCTTTCTACGGATCTGTGTGGAACGAGTAAGATCAGGAAAAATCCATATTTTTTGGCCATAGAAATTCTCTGCTCTATTTCGGAAGAAAAATCTCATAATATTTTCTCTATCTGTGGAGAAGGCAAGTTGAACCAAAAGTGTTCTCCTTGATCTTACTTCTAACTCATCTTGTGATTTCTGAAGCAAATCGGATAAATCAATTGAATCTCCCCCACTATCTTTCTCTTTCTCTTTAGGCTCTTCTAATCTATTTCCCATTTCTAATTCTATCTTTTTATCTCTCAAATAAAAAGCGATTGATTTTTGTCTTAAATATATATGCGTTTTAAGATGTCTGTGATGATGTTTTGATGTCTGATTAAATTGTTAATTTTATCAATATTTTATTATATGATTATTTGATTATTGTTTTAATAATTGTAGATGATTATTTTGTTTTATTATTTGCATTATATATTCTTGGAATCTGTGTTGCGGAGTACGCTGGTGAGGTAGTGCACCCTTGGGCCACGAAGCGTCCGCAGAAAAGCTCCTGGAAGCGCTGAGGCAGGCAAGGAGTGCCCAAGCACGGGCAGACAGGCTAGAGATGGGTGGCCCTGGCCTCTACCTAACCTGACACATTGGAGAGACCCAGCAACACAATGCTGGTCTTTGGAGTAGCCCTATGGCCACTCGACAGCTCTTTTGGACCTGCTGTAGGGAACGGCAGATGCGTTAGGATGGACAGAGGCTGAGGGTGGAACACGTGGGCTCAGATGAAGATTCAGACGTGGTTTCAGATGGGGTTCAGGATGAAGAAGACTGAAGGAGTACGCCACGCCACACACCCTAACCCTATACAGCCACTCCTGGCTGGTCGCGGATCACGTTGAGGTGAAGCAGACCCCAAATTGACATCGATTCAAATACATTAGAGTTCAAGATGGCGGTGAGTACTGAAGGAGTAGGAAGATGGACATCTGAGATAAAGGATGTCAGAACAGACAGATGGAGGTAACCGGCCAAAAATCATAGCAGCAACGTCCTGGACTCAGCCTCAGGAACCCGGTGTGATCGACACACCTGACAGGTCATTTGAAGGAAGACAAAACTTCCAACCCGGCGTGGAAGATGCATCATAAGGTCATCCCGAAGTTGGACTGAGGACGGGCTACTAGGAGGTAAATCCAGAACCAGGAACATAATCGTGATCTGACGAGGGACGTGGAGAATTCTCGGCCACGATGGATGGAACTGTCCCACCGAGCACCCTACACATCCCAGCCGGGATGGTCGTGGACCACTCGGACAACTGTGCGCCTTACACAACCCAGACAGGCTGGACGTGGACCATGCAGGGACGGAACAAGGAAGCCTTGGAGACATCTGGAAACATGGTGGATGACCGGAACACCTGGACACATCAGGAATGGAAGAGACATCAGCTCTGGATGGATGAGGACATGGGACAAGACGAGAGACCAGGACGAAGACACTGGATCCCACGAAGAACAGAGTGCCAAGGAGGAGCTGGGTTCAAGGAGTCCTAAGGAGGACTGACTCCTTGCAAAGGCAAAGCTGGACTAAAGATAGAGCCTTTTTATAGGGCTGAAGGACTCCCTCGGTGATGTCATCCGGAGGAGCCAGGAGGACTGGCCCTTTAAGTTCAGCAGAGAGGCACGGCCTCGCCCCTTAGGAAGAAGGGGCAGGACCTTGGAGAGTGGCATCCATGCTGAAGATGCCGAGCAGGAAGAGGAACAGGCCGCAGGAGAGGCCCCGGCATGGGAGGCGGCTTCCCTGCCACACAAGACGAACAGAGGGTGGATCCATGCCGCAGACAACTCCGGCGTCTGTGGCCTCCGCGAAGAGCAACAGCAGCGGTATTTCCCTGCTGCGAGTCGTGGCAGCGATGATGGCAGCTCCATGCCGCATAGAGAGAGCGCGGATGGCCTCCGGGCCTTGGGAGAAACAGGAAAAAAGATGAGAGGCCACTTGTGGGCTTGTTCCCACAAGCAGAATCTCAACAATCTGCCTAGAAAGGTCCTGGTAATGGGTAGAATACAAATTACTGTAAATAAATAAATATAACATTAATGATTTTTGAGTGACAAAAAAACCCCAAAATGAGTTCAAGTTACTGACCAATGTTTTTCCCAAATTACTATTAATCATGTAAAGGAGAGAAAAGTATTTGCTATCTTACATTAGTTTTCAAAAAAAGGCCATTTTTAGAAGCTGCATAGCATGTGCAGTGACTCACACAGTCTGGAAGGTCAGAGAGTTACCTGAGTTCATAAACAGGTATAAGGAATCTATATTCTCAAGAAATACAAGTTTCAAGCCCTTGGCATTAAACCAGTTTTGTGATTCTAAATATACTAAATTCTTGACATTTAGGAATTTCTTATCAGTGGTGGCAGAGCTGAAATGAAAGAAAGTCAATTAAGAAACCTTAATGATCACTACAATTGCATTGTTAGCATATCAAAGTGCATTTTAATTATTTCATAGCAAAATAACTAAATACCCTTAATATGCGGGGTCCCTTAAGGAGTACTGCTTTCACCATTTCTTTTCTACATTTATTTGAAGCTATTATTATATCTTACAAATATTGGCATTAATTCCCATATGTTTGTGGATGACATCCAATTGTATATACAAAAGGACCAAATCAAGTGGGTGCATTAGACATGTTAGATCAGTACCTAAGAGACATTAAGCTGTGGAAGAATAGGAACAAGTCAAAACTGATCCCCCAGAAGACCAAGGCATAGTGGGTTCATAGGAATAATTATTCAACATCCCACTCCTTTAAAAGCTGGAATGGGACTGGCGTCTCCCCATAATCCCAAGAAGTAAAAAAGCCAGTGGGAAACTTGCCTTTTACCCCCAAATTTTCCCTATAGCCTTTCCCAAAATATTTTAACCCACTCCCTGCTAGTAGGTTTAAACTTTTTTAAGCCTCGTGTGGCCAGATAACCAGCTATATTATTTTGAATGTGACAGGCAAAGGCTAAAGTTAAATGGTGCTGCAGCACTCGAAAAAAACAAAAATAAAAACAAAAGCCACTTATGAACATAGCGACCCAAATTACTGCCCCCCCCCCCAAATGGCCCTACCAG